>NC_061852.1:6389355-6401855 GCF_019202785.1 Penaeus chinensis | reverse complement strand
ACAACGCGTTCTTTAGAAGCATCCTGGCATGACAGCTCTGCGTGTTAATGCAGCTTTCGCCTGCAGCAGCAAAAAGCGTAAAAATAATAACCTAGTTAGCTGACGACAGTCAGTGAGATTCAGAAAAGTCTCCTTTTGCGTTATCCTTATACTTTAATTTTACAATGTCCCGCTTTTAGATGTATGAACTATCGTAACGATTTCACTTTCCTCAAATTATGCAAATAAACTGAACCCGGAATACTATCAGAGAGGTCCGTTACTTTACAACTCTAATTTCCCTTGCTCTGAAATTAAAATAGAGACGAGGGGCTGCAGATGTGTACAGATAAGGTGGCCGGGTGCAGGGGCAGCTGTCACGACAGGGGACGCGTGCCGGCGGCCCCCAGTTATGAATATCTGCACAATGGCTTTGTTCTGACCCTCGGGGTTATCGCTGGGAATTTACAGAGAACTAATAAAGCTGCTCTGAAGGACTGCGGACACAGAGCTAAATGTATAATCCTCAGTCATCGATTTAGGAGTCGGAGGCCGCCGCACGTGCCCCCGCTGCACACCTGCCGCGGGGCGGGTCTGTCGGCACGCGCGCCCAATCAGCGGCCGGTACGCGAGCGTGTGGCCAACCAGCGTCGGCACGCCCAGGTGCCACCGAGGGGACGCCGCGCTGCTCGCACACTCAGTTGGTTATCGGGTGGGGAGCAGGGCGGACGCATTCTCCTGCGCTCCTCTCTCGCCCTCCCTCACTCACTTGGTAAACAAGATGTGAGGCGCTTGCCGGGCGCCCTTCACGTCTTTACACTGTATATTTGAGTCAGCTCGCTGCTTCCATCTGTGATCTCAACTGTGATAATGCCGAAAGGTTTCCTGGTGAAAAGAAGAGAAGACATGAGTGCTTTGGACTTGGTGCCATACCGGCCTTGGAGAAGTGCCATCATGCACGACGAGCAAGAAGAACCGGTGGACTTCAGCCTCCGGCGTCGGCATTCCAGCAGTGGGAGCAGAGAGTCGCTGCCAGCCAGAGAGGAACAGGTGCGTGTGGAGAGCTATGTGGAAGAGGTGAAGGAAGTGGTACACGTGCGGGGTGTGGATAAGGGGAGTCGCCTGCTCGTCAGAACGCCGGACTCTGGCTTCAGCAGTCCTTCTGACAGCGACTTCTACAGGAGGTCGGTGTATCAGGCGGCAACGCCACGCCTGCCTCCCAAGCTTCACGCGGACGTCCTCGCGACGCCGTGCGAGATTGAGCAGACGTCGCCCTTGGCACTCGTCAAAAGGAAGCTTCCCGATACCGACGTAACGAGTGCATTGCATGTGTCGACGCTGCATGGCGGTCACGAGGTCAGTCACTATCACGGCTTCCAGGCGACGAGTCCGCGCGTGGAGGATGCCAGGTACCTGATCCCGCCCGAGACGAGCCCGTACCACCTGTTGTCCCCCACCGTGTACTGGCCGCATGGCTCGTCGCCGCTCAGGTCACCCATCCCCTTCACCTCGCCGCTGGGACGACCTCCGTACGACCTTAGTCACACCGCTGTGCCGATGAGGAGCCCCCAGGACGGCCTCAACCTCACCACCACCTCCACGCCCCGTCCTCCCGGCTCCCCCCGCCACATCACGCCGCTAAAAGTCCCCAGCAAGTCGCCGGCCGGGCTGGGAGGGGTGCCCACGCCCCACAAGCGCAAGTCCCCGACCGCCTCCGGCACGCCCGAGAAGAAGATGAAAACCTCCAAGAAAACCAAGGCGGCGCGGAGACTCAACTTCGACGAGGACAAGACGTCTCCGGTGTCCGGCACGATCATCCGTGAGCTGGCGGAGGGAGAGGAGCCCCTGGTCGTGAGGAAGGGGGACATCGACCCCGCCTACAACGTGGTTGAGATCACAGAGGAGGCCAAAGCCGAGCTGGCCAAGATAGACAATAAGATCGGCGATTATGTGTGTCGTCTCTGCAAGGAGATGTACGACGACGCCTTCGGGCTGGCGCAACACAGATGCTCAAGAATCATCCACGTGGAGTACCGCTGCCCCGAGTGCGACAAGGTCTTCAACTGCCCCGCCAACCTTGCCTCGCACCGACGCTGGCACAAGCCCAAGACAACGACCTCCGCAGGCGTCCCCACCCCCGGCACCTCCAGCTCCGTCACGTCGTCACCCAAGATATCTTCCGAGAATGACGTAGGGTCGAGTAAACATTACATTGAGAACAACAACAACAGCACGAACACTAACAACAACAACAGTAGCATCACGAACAACAACCTCGTGAAGGGCCCGCCCGCCCTCGTCCCTCTGGCGCACTTCACGGCCGCGGAGAGGGAGGAGGAGGTGTCCGAGGAACAGTTCGAGTGCGAGCTGTGCTTCAAGAAGTTCAAGCGGCAGTCCTACCTACGGAAGCATCTGGCGACGCATCGAGGAGATCATGGAGAAGAGAATGCCAGTGCTGGGCCGTCATCGTCGTCCAGCGCTGGCCCTTTGTCCTCTCATCCTTCCTTATCTTCCCAGCCGCCTGCCCTCCCGCCCTTGCTCTCCCCGCCCTTCCCGAGCGAGGTCCTCCCCTGCCATCTTTGTGCAGCAGCATTCTACACCCCTGCGGCTCTCGAGCTTCACCTACAAGCTGCTCACGCCCCCAAAGTGGAGCCGGTCGAACCCACGCCCCTGCACATCCCACGCCCCCAGTTTTCCCCACGGGGACACCTCCTAACACAAGCACCTCCTCCGCCCCCTCCGCCTCATCTCATACATCGTCCCCACCAGATCTCCGCGCCGACCTAACTCCCCATGCATATCTTCCCCCTATCCTTTGGAAGGCGGCGCCCTTCCCTTCCGCCCCTCCCTCACTCCAGCGGTTTCCTCCGGTGTCACACGAGTTCCAGAGGGCGTCCTTGTGATGCCTTTTTCTCCGAGGGCACCACGGAGGCCGCTTCCTGACGCAGACACGTCTCACCAGCGGCGGGTCTACGAGCTTCTTCCCGGTCTCAGCGGTGGCGCTCCAGTAGGCGACGACAGCTCATCTCCGCCTCCTCCTCTAGCAGGTCCACCTTCAGCAGGTCCTCCTTCAGCAGGTTAGATTAATTCGAGTCCAGGCTGCTCATGCTATTTGGTCTCGGCTCCCACTTACCCACGCACCAGTCAGTGTCTTTGTCATTCATTCTAAGAATATCTATTTCTTAAGACAACTGGGAGAGTATCCACTAGCAAAGTAAGCGTGTACATTTATTTATGATTGCTTGTCTTTATTTATTATCAGTTGTGTTATGTCTTTGTTTCTGCGTCGTTTGTCATACGGCCAGAAAACTTAAAGACGCCGCGTGCACTGTAGTCGTTAGCATAAGTTAATCACAAGATCACTTTGATTTTAATTCAATGCTTATTAATGATTCTAGTCGCGTGATCTCATTACATAAGCAAAGTCACCATTCCAAAAGTAGTTTTACTTAGCAAATAAGTGTAAGGACTTTTTAACATTTAAGGCTCCGTCTCCCAGTTCAGCTTAAGATTACTTCATAAATTAATGATAATCAACAAGAAAGTACCTGATTATACCAGAGAGACCACACGACTGTATTCTTGCAGTGGATTTCAGGCCACCAAAAAACAAAGTAACAAACAAATGATGTAAAAGATACTCAGATTAAGGTACTGCAAACAAAACAGTAACTGTTAGTTTATGGATGTTTTAACAAGACAGAACCCAACATCCTTTGCATGTGTAACTGATCTCATTCTGTGGTTAATGAACTGAGTTTTTTTGTATTATGTCTTTGTCACGGTTTCTCGAGGCCGGGTGAGTGACGCCAAGAATAGGGGAAGGGGAGGCAAAGAAGCGGAATGATTTAACTACAAGAAAGACGAAAGACGTAAAAAAACAAAAAACAAAACAAAAAAAAAAAAGTAAAGAAAAAATAAAAAGACCGGAGATACTATGAACAAGAAAGTTTCTGTTCCCGCTTTGCCTCTCCTTTATTCGTCACTCCCCTTTGCCTCTTTTCACTGTTCGATTTGTCTCTTGTGTGTTCCTTCTGGATGTTTATAGATTTAAGGCAACTTTTATAATTAAAGCGAAATTGGCCGGCGACATTCTCTTCCGTAACACGTCACTTATATATTAATATTCAGATGAATCAGTCGATATATTATCTACCGAAAAAAAAGAGAGAAAACCATGTAAATTGTCTATTGATTGAGAGCAATGACGCGAGAGAGAACTGTTTTCTGTTCTCTCTCTTGTCGCCCGTTTGGCAAAATTGTTGGATTTATTGATTCTGCTTTCGAATCGGTTTGTAAGAGGATCGAAGATCGAAGCGGTGTTGGAACCGATCCGATCTTCCTTTCTCGCCGCGTCGATTTATTTCTTCTTCTTCTCTCTCTCTCTCTCTCTCTCTCTCTCTCTCTCTCTCTCTCTCTCTATATATATATATATATATATATATATATATATATATATATATATATATAGCTTTCTATCTATCTATCTGTCTATCTCACTCTCTCTTTCTCTCTATCTATCTACCTGGCTATCTATCCGTCTATCTCTCACTTTCTCTTTTCTGTTTCTCTCTCTCTTTTTTCTTTTTCTTCCTCTGTTTCTCTCTCTCTCTCTTTCTCTTTCTCTTTCTTTGTCCTGAACCTTTGCCTCTCCAATTACGAGTCTCCATTGGGGGAGATTTCGTGCGTTTGATGGGATGATGGGGGGGGGGGGGGAGAAGGGGGGTGTCGAGTGGATTGAAGAAGGATAATGAGGCTAGTCAAAACACTTCGAATATTTCCTCGTTTTAAATGCACATTAAACGTTGGAATAGTATTACAAACGTCGCTCTCCATTCATGGACAATTTAAACAAAAACAAGAAGACTTTTTATACAGAGGAAAAAAAAAAAAAAAAATTATAATCGTATTAATCCTAAGTCTCCAAACAGAAATAAGAAAGAGAAAAATGTTAAGGATATATATTTTAAGTCATAACTAATTGGCAAGATTAGTCGAAAGCTGGGAGTGTGTGCAACTTTGCAAGGAACCCGTGCAATCAGTCAAGTGCAATATATAAATTTAAGTGGAGTTTAAGGACATTGAAGTTTGTCGGAATAAATGTATGTTAAGGGAAAAATGCAAATGACTGACTGAGGCATTTGAAACAAAAAAAGCAAATTAAAAAAAAAAGAGAAAAACGTCAAACTGCGTGAATATTTCAGTGACTTTGAAGAGAATGTTGTCTGCCATTCACAGCGTCCCTGTGTGTGTTTGTCGCAATACGATGATCAGGGTGCGTGTGTAATTCTATCTTTTTCCAAACCGTTACGTGTGTTTCCGTAATGTTTCACATGAGTGGTGTTTAAACATGGGCTGTGTGTAAGATAGTAACGTATGTACATATATATACATATACATAACTATATATTCTATGATACTGTATTTATCTCTGGGTGAAACCCAAATTACCGTGTATTTATTGTGCCATGTCAGTGTACAGATTAGTCATTGTGTTTTCTCCTCTTATTCTTCTGCATTCGATTTTCTTCAGTCGAAACAATCTGAAGTAAAATTGTAAAAAAAAAAAAAAAAAAAAAAAAAAATAGCCTCAGGTTGTGCGCTGCGGCCTCCGTCTGCCGGCTGAGCAGATGTCACCGAGAGCACCAATCATGACGCTGAATAGTTATAAGTATTTATTCTGAGGCCGAGAGTCGAGAGCGTGTGCGTGCGCGCGCAGTGCGGTGGAACGGGGAGTCCAGAGTGGGAGGCTGATGCCGGCAGGTTAATCGGTATTTCAGATATTTTCGATTTTCCGACAAACCTATCTGCATTTATCGCCTTCCTGCCGTTTATCAGCGGTCTACTCTTCCTCCCGGCGCGCTGGACGCCGCCACACTACTTTCATCCGGTCTCACTAGCTTATCATCTTTGCTTTCTATCTCTCTTTACCTGTTTTCCCCTTCGCCTATCCCCTTTCCCCAAACAGCGGAGCCGAAAGGCCGCTACCGGGTGACTTATCCCAGTTCTCAGTGTTAATTAGCGCCGAACTCCAACACTGGAGTTCCTGGGCGCGCCCTTGCATCGTGCTTTAGGTATATTTAGTCTTCGCCGCCCTCGCGTGTGTGTGAACCCGAGGTGGCTGCGTGGGGCGAGGGCTAAGGGCGGGGCGAGGGCTAAGGGCGAGGAGAGTGATAGCGTGGAGAGAGAATTTGGTGGGAAGCGGAGGGTTTTTTTGAGAGTAAAAACAAAAAAAAGGAAATTTAAGATAGGGTCTTTAAAAAAATGGGTACCTCGTTCATATATTTTTTTTGATTGGGTTTTTGGAGATAAGCATTAGGGTGGAATGATTCGTTATCGGCTTTGGGATTCGGGAATTTAGAGTAGACTGAAAGGAAAAGAAAAAAAAGTTTAAACGAGCTACACTCCCTCCTCCCGCCGCCCGCACCCGCCCCGCCTCCGTTGAGCGCGCGGGAGAGACGAAAACAGCGGAACCGGAAGAAAGGGAAGGATTAATCCACCCCCCCTTTTCACCTCTCTCCCATTCTTCCTTCTCTCCCCTTCCGCTCGTTTATCGGCGTCTCCTCCGTGCCCTCAACAAGTCGCCGTTCGTCTTTCATAGCTTACATTGCACTTTTTTTCCCATGGATTTGTCCGTTTTCGTTCGTTTTAAGTGCACTTTTATTGTATACGTATGTCTCGAGGTGTGTGTGTTGATCCACCCTCAAGTGGATGAGGAAAATCTAGTCACATTTTTCTAGTACGGCGGACATCTCTCCTCCGGAACTCTGACAGACTTTTAATTCTTGTTTTTTTCGGCTGTAATTGTTTTACTTGAAGGGTCACTTTGATTTTAAAAGGCTATCACTAGTCGATACAACGATAGGGGATAAGTAAATAGATCAATATAAATTGATTGGTAGATTTAATTAAAAAAAATAATTTCAATCTAATACAAATCGATAAGACGATAAAGATAAATAAATTAATTAATAGAAATGGGTAATCTAAATAAAAGGGGAAAGAAAAGTCTCACAGAGTAGTCATTATCCGGAATAATATTGATCTCTCGTCCGCCTTGTAGTTTCTAGTCGTTAAGTCTCTAGTCGTAGGGAGGGAGAAAAGTCGTCGCTCGCTAGTCGTTAGCTGAGACGACCACCTTCCTCCGTGTCGTGTGTGTGTATGTGTGTATGTGTGTGTATGTGTGTGTGTGTGTGTGTGTGTGTGTGTGTGTGTGTGTGTGTGTGTGTGTGTGTGTGTGTGTGTGTGTGTGTGTGTGTGTGTGTGTGTGTGTGTGTGTGTGTGTGTGTGTGTGTGTGTGTGTGTGTGTGTGTGTGTGTGTGTGTGTGTGTGTGTGTGTGTGTGTGTTTGTCAGGACGAGTTGAATAAATAAAGGAAATTCTAGTCAATACTTTCTAAGTACATTCGGCTTGTTCTCTTTCACTAGTCGCGGGAGAGTGCAAATTCTAGTCATTAGTTTTATTTAGTATTATCACAGGACGATCGCAAAGAGAAGATGCTAGTCAGTCATTTTTCTTAGTCGTCACCTAGTCGTGGAAGAGTGAAATCCTAGTCAATACTTATAAGTCGCAGCTTTGTCGCGAGAGATAAAGCTTCTAGTCGTATTCTTAAAGGTCTTGAGTTGGACAAGTGTAAACTCTAGTCATTAGTTAAGTTCCCCCTCGAAATTCTTTTTTTGAATTTTAAGCTTGGTATAATTCGTATTTATATCTAGTCTTGGATAAGTGCAATATCTAGTCATTTTGCAATTAGAGTAACTTTCGTAGTATTAAATTCTAAGTCATTTTTCATTAAGGAGAGTGAAGATCTAGTCACTGATATCGTATATATATATATATATATATATATATATATATATATATATATATACATATATATATATATACATATATATATGTATATATATATGTCTATATGTATATATATATGTATATATAAGTGTGTGTGTATTTACACACACTTATATGTATGTATGTTTGTGTATATATTATATATATATATATATATATATATATATATATATATATGATACCAGCTTCCTAATTTTAAAGTATTTAGTCCCCTCTGTCATAGTGTCATAGTACGAATCGATCCTCTTTACCTTGTACGTCAAACGTTAACGTGAAAATAACCATCTTTTCTAGCACAGGAAAGGTCGTTTGTCATTTCCATGTCGGTGTAAAGAGGCGATTCAAAGAAAATAAAGTAGAAACAAATCAAATCAAAATATATAATTGGTTCTAAGGTCCCTTCTTAAGTTAATGTTTTTTAGATTCATTATCCATCTTGGATAACTATCGCGTTCAACTAGTCATGTCAAACTAGTCATTAACGTAAACTAGTCAGTTAACGCAACTAGTCATTAAGTTTTTCTAGTCATAGGATATATCTAGTCGGTAGATAACTGGTCAAGAGGAACAGTTTGGGGGGTGTAATATTCATTAATATAACTAGTCAACATATAATTGTATCATTTT
This sequence comes from Penaeus chinensis, assembly GCF_019202785.1. Taxonomy (NCBI): domain Eukaryota; kingdom Metazoa; phylum Arthropoda; class Malacostraca; order Decapoda; family Penaeidae; genus Penaeus; species Penaeus chinensis. The sequence continues at coordinate 6,393,399 of NC_061852.1, read as the reverse complement.
CTAGTCAAATTTCGTTCTATCATTGAATTATCTAGTCGGAAGGTTTACTAGTCAGTTGATTTTTCTAGTCAACAGGTTTGTCATGTCAGTGAATTTAACGTGAATGCTAAAATCTATATCTTTTAGACTCACTAGTATTCTTTCTTGTTTTTTGAAGCGATCTTATTCGCCAATTATAGAATCCGAAATTCTCATGGTTAAACTCATTGTATTTTGTCGCGATCTTATTAAAATCTGAAATTTTCATGGTTAAACTCATTGTATTTTGTCGCGAACTTATTAAAATCTGAAATTCTCATGGTTAAACTCATTGTCTGTAACCTGTTTAGAGTAAGTTTTCTAGTCTTCGTGTCAGCTAGTCAGTCGATTTTCTAGTCATTTTCTAGTCCGATACTTCAGTTCTTTACTCCTTCTTGGAGTTCAAGAGTATTCCAGTAAGAAAGGAAATTCTAGTCAGTTCATTTCCTAGTCAAAGGGAATTTCTAGTCAGTTCATTTCCTAGTCAAGGGGAATTTCTAGTCAAACCGATTTACTAGTCATAGCAATTTGTAGTCAGTGGAATCACTAGTCATATCGAATTCTAGTCAGCCGATCTACTAGTCAGAGCGGTTTCTAGTCATGGGGAATTCCTAGTCACAGTGTATTCTTGTCACATGTCAATATCATTACTTTCCGATAGTATATCTAGTCATAAACAAAAGTTTTTACCAGTCGACTGAGAAGCACATCACTGCGAATACACTTGTCAGCTATTTTACTAGTCACTAACTCATGTATCATACTAGTCACTAGCTTAAGCTTGGATCTATGGCGTTCCTTCTAGTCATTTGAGCGTAATCTAGCGTTTTCTAGACCTGGATAAGATCCCGGGTCAACATTTTGTAGTCTCTAGCAAACGAGTGGAATCTAGTCACTATCTCTAAGTCATGCAGCTAGAGAGGCACTAAAACTAGAGACAGTGGTTGGAGGGTCGACCACTGATAAGGTTAACTCACGTATCGATTGGCCGAACCAGAACCCTCTCGTTTCGATGGTGTGCCAGAAAAAGCGAAAAAAAAAAATTAAAAAAATCAACAAAAAAAATATAAATATATTGATAAAAAAGCGAAAAGAGAAAGAAATGAAAATGATTCCAAAAAAAAAAAAAAAAAGAATAAATACATGTTTAAAAAGAACGAGAATACGATCTACATTCGATCAAAAGTGACGGAAGAAGTGAAAATTGAAAAAAAAAAGAAAAAAAATATATATATTCTTGATCAACCCCAAAAGTCTCTCAATAACCACAAATACCTTTTTATTGCGGTGAACAATCATTAATTTTATGCAGAAAGACCTTCAGGGATGGTGTTTAAGTTCTTTCTCTCTCTTGGGTTGTGATCTTTGCTTTTTGGTAGACGCTTTTCCGTCTCTTTCCTCTCTTTTCTTTCCCATTCTTTCTCTCTCCCCCTCTTTCGTTCTCTCTTTTCTTATTTTCTCTTCCGCTTTTTCTCTATTTCACTTTCTTTCTTTCTCTCGTCATTTACCTCTCTTCTGTTTCGTTCATTCTTCCTCCCCCTTTTCCCGCTTTCTCTCTCTTTCTCCTTCTCCCCGTCTTCCTTCTTCGAACGGAAAACCCGTAAGAAAAAGGAATAGACACATAGATCGTAGAACATATAGACAATAAGGTCATGGCAATAACCCTTTCTCCTCGACAGACCACGAATTCAGCAACATTAAAAAAAAAAAAAAAAAAAAAAAAAAAAAAAAAAAAAAAAATGCATATGATCACTTGCAAGAATGTCAAAAAAAGAAAAAAAAAGAAGAAAAAAAAAGACAAAGCAAGTGTGGTGGTCTCTCGAGGTAGACAAGGCAGCGGCTGCCGTGCAGAATGCATAAGGATTATTCAGGGACCACAGGAGGCCAGTATTATTGTTTAAAAAGTCTTACCTTGAAGCTCCTGCGCGAGCGAAAAGTTATGGAAAATAAAACTTTCTTTTGGAATATGATGCTTAATATTGTAACATTGTAAGGTTTAAAGAAAAAAAAACGGTATACTTCAAATGCAGTTGTATACGAAGTTAATTTTAAGGTCAATGAGTTAAATGTGTATGATTTAACTCCTCTATGAAGCTGGTTTATGATCTGATGTATTTACTTAGCTTATGGATCTCATGTACGTGTGTATGTGTGTGAGTGTGTATGTATTTGTATTTTTTATTTTAATTCTTTGTCGCCACTTAGGAAGGTGTCTTTGCTTGTATTTGTAACTCCTTGTAATTTAACTTTCATAAGTCTCTCGTTAGAAAGTCATACATGTTGAATTAAGAATGTATTTCCCCCCCTTCCCCCCCCCCATACACCAATGTATATGTAAGACAAATTGGTATAACCAATTATAATCAACCTGACTGATACATATCTTCATCACGATATCTTAACATTGTCTTAATTCCTGGGTAAGATGACGGAGCCTGTAAGACACATAGCATGTCCCTGCTCTCCCCCCAACCCTCCCCCCTCCCACCCTTCCCCCTCCCTCTCATCTCTTGATCTCCCCCCTCCCCCTTTCCCCCCTCCCCCCTCCCCTACCCCTACCCATCCAAACACATTCTCCCCTATCCTTGTACACCTGCGTGTGTACTTCTGCTCACTTTTAAGTCCATACCTTTTGTACAGCCCTGGACCGCAGCTGAGTGCACTGTACATAGCTGGTACTAACTGTAACATATCATTATCATTGTATATTTCTAGTCTAATTAGGTTTAGTTCATTACCTAACGTCTGATACTGGATGTAAGCACTGTCTCGATGCGTTGTACATTTGGAAAATTGTAATAAATTATTTGTGTGTATACTTGTCTCTTTTTTAAGCACTGAATCCTTGGGTTGGAAGAAAATGCAAATGAAATATGATTTAAAGCTTAATAAATACACTTAAAAATGTAAGTAATAAATAATAGAAATGAAATAAAGAAAACAAAGAAGAAAAGGCCAAACAAACAAGAAAATAATGAACTCTGGATTAAAAAGAATATAATATTAATGTTAAGAAATGATAATAAGATAACTTTAAAGGTAAAAAAAAAAAAAAAAAAAAAAAAAAAAAAAAAAAAATATATATATATATATATATATATATATATATATATATATATATATATATATATGTATAATAACATGACAAGCTGTGAGAGAAGACTGAAGCATGAATAACCTAAAAAACAAAAAAAGAAAAAAGAAAAGAAAAAAAAAACAATGACAATAATCAAGAAAGGAATACTAATAAAATAGCTTTATGAAATATAAGAAATTGCGATAGATATGCAAATGCCCCAAAATTATCATTAGAGCAATATCATCATCAACCCTGCATTATAAACATACTCCGATACAATACATACAACCAGTCAATACACAAATTAAATATAAACAGACACCCGTCAACGTAAATACACATTTAATAATAACCATGAACTTAATTCACCGGTCAACAGCGCCGCATAAATCCTGTTGAAATGATTTGATTTCTGGTTGGATTATGAGGGCCGGAAGGGGGTCGGGTTCAGGCGGAAGAAAGGCGTTCCAATCCTTCTTGTTTATAGATTTACGTGAGGATAACTTATAGAAAATGGGGAGGAAAAAAGGGCTTTAATCCTATTTGCTTAGGCTGGCGTGTCTGGATGCAGATCAGTAAACAATGGAAGATAGATAAACATATACATAACTAGATGCTGAAATATAAATGTATATATAGAGATATTTATATACATATAAACAGTGAGGGAGAGACATAAACTTACATATACGCGGGCCGATACAAACAGTAGAATACATATAGAGAAGGGAATATACACATGGAACAAGCATACAAATAGATAAGTCCCAACTTATACGTGCACACACAAGCAGATATGCACAGAAACCTAAACATACAAACAAACACAAACACTCAGACATGAACGGACAAGAAAAAAATAAGCAATTACAAACATACGTATATTGCAATGCCATATACTAGAGCCCCTACAAGGACACAGATACATTATTACTACAATATTAAGG
>NC_061852.1:6379355-6381855 GCF_019202785.1 Penaeus chinensis | reverse complement strand
TACACACGTACACATACACACGTACAAACACAAACACACACACACAAACACAAACAAACAAACAAACAAACATAAAATACAAGCTTACCGCAGCTCAAACTAAAAAAGATACATTACCTAATCTATTACACACAGCGAATCTATTGTGTTAAAATGTAAGAATATACAGTGTCATGTACATTTTCCTTAATGCACATTCAGGGTAATTTATTCAAAGAGCAGAGGCAAAGCAGTATACATTTTGGAATGAAAGGTAGTCGAACATCCCTTCCCATTCTCGAGGGAATTTATGGAGTAATTCGTAATACCTTGTAACTTTATTATCCTTATTATCATTATTGTTGATATTATTGTTGTTGTTTAGCTGTTGTTGTTGTTGTTTAGCTGTTGTTGTTGTTGTTGTTGTTTAGCTGTTGTTGTTGTTGTTTAGCTGTTGTTGTTGTTGTTGTTTAGCTGTTGTTGTTGTTGTTGTTTAGCTGTTGTTGTTGTTGTTGCTGTTGTTGTTGTTGTTTAGCTGTTGTTGTTGTTGATATTATTGTTGTTGTTTAGCTGTTGTTGTTGTTGTTGTTTAGCTGTTGTTGTTGTTGTTTAGCTGTTGTTGTTATTGTTGTTGTTGTTTAGCTGTTATTGTTGTTTAGCTGTTGTTGTTGTTGTTTAGCTGTTGTTGTTGTTGTTGTTGTTTAGCTGTTGTTGTTGTTTAGCTGTTGTTGTTATTGTTGTTGTTGTTTAGCTGTTATTGTTGTTGTTGTTGCTTAGCTGTTGTTGTTGTTGTTTAGCTGTTGTTGTTGTTGTTTAGCTGTTGTTGTTGTTTAGCTGTTGTTGTTGTTGTTTAGTTGTTGTTGTTGTTTAGCTGTTGTTGTTGTTTAGCTGTTGTTGTTGTTGTTTAGCTGTTGTTGTTATTGTTGTTGTTGTTGTTGTTGTTTAGCTGTTATTGTTGTTGTTGTTGTTTAGCTGTTGTTGTTGTTGTCTGGCTGTTGTTGTTGTTGTTTAGCTGTTGTTGTTGTTGTTGTATAGCTGTTGTTGTTGTTGTTGTTTAGCTGTTGTTGTTGTTGTTGTTGTTTAGCTGTTGTTGTTGTTGTTGATATTATTGTTGTTGTTTAGCTGTTGTTGTTGTTTAGCTGTTGTTGTTTAGCTGTTGTTGTTATTGTTGTTGTTGTTTAGCTGTTATTGCTGTTGTTGTTGTTGTTGTTTAGCTGTTGTTGTTGTTGTTTAGCTGTTGTTGTTGTTGTTTAGCTGTTGTTGTTGTTGTTGTTGTTTAGCTGTTGTTGTTGTTTAGCTGTTGTTGTTGTTTAGCTGTTGTTGTTGTTGTTTAGTTGTTGTTTAGCTGTTGTTGTTGTTTAGCTGTTGTTGTTGTTGTTTAGCTGTTGTTGTTATTGTTGTTGTTGTTGTTTAGCTGTTATTGTTGTTGTTGTTGTTTAGCTGTTGTTGTTGTTGTTGTTTAGCTGTTGTTGTTGTTGTTGTTGTTTAGCTGTTGTTGTTGTGTAGCTGTTGTAGTTGTTTAGCTGTTGTTGTTGTTGTTGTTTAGTTGTTGTTGTTTAGCTGTTGTTGTTGTTTAGCTGTTGTTGTTGTTGTTTAGCTGTTGTTGTTGTTGTTTAGCTGTTGTTGTTTAGCTGCTGTTGTTGTTGTTGTTATTATCATCAAGTTCTGCCACGAAGACTAAACGTGATATGCGTCATAGGTAAGGGATGATTGCAAACGAATAGATAGGTAGATGGAGAGGGAAGGAGATAGAAAGAAAGAGAGGGAGAGAGAGAGAGAGAGAGAGAGAGAGAGAGAGAGAGAGAGAGAGAGAGAGAGAGAGAGAGAGAGAGAGGGGGAGAGAGGGAGAGAGAGAGAGAGAGAGAGAGAGAGAGAGAGAGAGAGAGAGAGAGAGAGAGAGAGAGAGAGAGAGAGAGAGAGAGAGAGAAAGCAACAGATACAGAACGCTGATAGGACCACCTGTTGCTCTTGAATGCTAATGAAGAGGGGAGAGGGAGAGGGTGAGTGAGTGAGGGGAGAGACGGTGAATGAGGGGAGGGAAAGGGAGGAGATGAGTACGGGAGGGGAGAGAGAGGAGGTGGGCGAGTGAGGGGAGAGGGAGGAGGTGTGTGAGTGAGGGGAGAGAAAGGGGTGAGTGAGGGAAGAGGGAGACAGTGAGTGAGGAGAGAGAGAGAAACAGAGGAGATGAGTGAGCAAGGGGAGAGGGAGGAGGTGGGTGAGTGAGGGGAGCGTGAAAGGAAAGAGATGGGTGAGTGAGGGGCGAGAGAGGAGGTGAATGAGGGGAGAGAAAGAGGGTGATTGAGGGGAGAGAGAAGGGGGTGAGTGCGGAGAGAGTGAAGGGAGGGGGAGAGGTTGAGTGATAGGAGAGGAAGAGGGTGAGAAAATATATTTTCTTGCTTTCCTTGCACTCAAACACAGACAAACAAGTAATATTTGAACCAAGATTAGATTATCACAGTGACGCATAAAGGTACAAGAATTTTCAATATTATTTTCGAAAGGAAATCGAAAAAAAAAGAAT
>NC_061852.1:6340022-6345022 GCF_019202785.1 Penaeus chinensis | reverse complement strand
AATATAATATAAGAATAATATATCAGAATAATTATAACAGTGATAACAATGTTTATGATAATGATAGTGATAATGTTGTTATCAGTAACAAGCAGGAAAACAAAACAATACTACTACTACTACTAATGATGATGATGATAGGCATAATAATGACTAATATTGATGATGATGATTACAACAATAATGATGATATCAACAGCGATAATAATGATAATGATAATGATGATAGTAATGATAACAATAATGTTAATAATAATGATAATGATAATATCGATAACGATGATAATAGTCATAATAATAATGATAATAATAACAATAATGATAATAATAATAATAATAATAATAATAATAATAATAATAACAATAATAACAATAATAATAATAATAATAATGAAAGGCATGATAATGACTAATATTGATGATGATGATTATAACAATAATGATGACATTAACAACGATAATAATTATAATGATAATGATGATAGTAATGATAACAATAATGTTAATAATAATGATAATATCGATAACAATGATAATAGTCATAATAATAATAATGGTAATGATAGTAATGGTAATGAAAATAATGATAATATGATAAAAACATTAATAATAATAATGATTATTATTATTATTTTCATAATAATAATAATAATAATAATAATAATGATAATGATGATAGTAATAATAATAATAATAATGATAATGATAATAGTAATAATAATAATAATAATAATAATAATAATAATAATAATAATAATAATAATAATAATAATAATAATAATAATAATAATAACAATAATGATAACAATAATAATATTAATGATAATTATGATAATAATAATAATAGTAATAATAATGATAAAAATAATAATAGTAATAACAATAATAATAATAATTATTATTATTATTATTATTATTATTATTATTAGTAGTAGTAGTAGTAGTAGTAGTAGTAGTAGTAGTAGTAGTAGTAGTAGTAGTAGTAGCAGCAGTATTATCATTATTATCTTTTTATAATGATAACAAAAAAAATTAAAATGATGATACAATGATAATAGAAACAATAGCATTGATAATTACCATAACAGGTCACGTGCCAAAGACATTATAATGATCATTTTGATGATAAAAAAGATAACGACAAGAACACCTGTGATAAAGCCAACGACAATGAACTTGACGATAACAATGACAATAATAACCGCATTATGACACAGCGATGATGACATACACTGACATGTCAAAAAAAAAAAAAAAAAATGGCTAACTCATTCCTCACTCTTTCGTATTTTTTTCTCTATTAGCTGATTATTAATACTTATTTTTGCATATATATGGTAATTTTAAAACTAATATGCGATATATTCATTAATTCATGTCAAATAATTGCTTTTCTCTAAAGAAACGGGTAATTTGTGCTCTACCCAGCTCCGAGTGAGTTGCCAGTTTGCCTTTCCTGAGACTGGCCGGACTGTCGGTTATAAAGATTTTAAATAAGGTTTAATTATTTTATAGATAGTCACCTTTCTGTCTTTTTTATTTCATTTTCTTCTTCTAATTAAGTAAATGGGCTTGTTCTTGAATGAACGTTCAAAGGAAGTGAGGTTACTGATTATTTTTTGCCTTTTTTTCTTTCATCGTGGTTAATATCATTTAATTACATTTTTGTTTTCTTTTCTTTTTTCTCACTTAAGTGTTTGTGTACTTTGATTAACACTTTAGGAATTATTTCTTGTTGAAAGTCCAGGAAAATTAATATTATCATTATTACCATATAAATATATATATATACATATATATATATATATATATATATATATATATGCATACATATGTATATATCCATATATATATGTATATATATATATATATATATATAAAACAAGAGAGGTTGTGAAAGGAAGAAAAGAGAAAGGGGCAGTGAGAAACAGAAAAAAAACGTTGCAGAGAGAAAGAGAGAGAGAGAGAGAGAGAGAGAGAGAGAGAGAGAGAGAGAGAGAGAGAGAGAGAGAGAGAGAGAGAGAGAGAGAGAGAGAGAGAGAGAGAGAGAGAGAGAGAGAGAAGAGAGAGAGAGAGAGAGAGAGAGAGAGAGAGAGAGAGAGAGAGAGAGAGAGAGAGAGAGAGAGAGAGAGAGAGAGAGAGAGCCACAGAGAGAGAGAGAGAGAGAAAGGAAAAGCGAAGGAGAGAGCAAGGGAGAAAGGAGAGAGAGAAAAATTAAGTCCACAAAGCGTATAATATCAGCCGCTATCATTTGGTATTCCGCTGGACACGCATGTTTCAGAATGACAATAAGAACTCATAATTGACGCCACAGATCGGAATATTCATCAAGATCATCGGAGATATTTGTGGTTAAATATTCCTATTCGATTAATATCTTAAGAGACATGATTAGAGCACCGCGTTGTCCAATTCCTCGCGTTTTCTCGGTGCGCAGACGAACACATAATTATGCATTTTCGACTGATGATATGCAAATATGCTAACATACATTATATGATATATATGTATATTAAATATGTATATATATACATGTATAGATATGTATATATATATATATGCACATATTTATGTATATATATACGTATGAATATTCATATATATGTATATGTATGTATATATGTATATATATACGTACCCCCCCATATATATATATATATAAATATATATATATATATATATATATACATACATGCACATACACATGCACATGCACATGCACACACACACACACACACACACACACACACACACATGTCTATATGTGTATGTACACTCAGATAATGTGAGTGAGAGGGAGTTGACAGAAGATGAAGGGAGACAGAGAGAGGGAAGGGATACACAAACAAGCAAGTAAGGAAATTAATGAATGAAATCATTTTTTAAAAAAATACAGATAACCAGCAGCTTCTCTTCTTTGACATACAAATCGGCAACATTTTTTTTTTTTTTTTTTTTTTTTTTACACTAACTCGCATTCATTCATCCCCAGCCCTTATCAAATTCCATTTTTAAGGAAACTTTGAACCACAAAAAAATTAAGAAATAGATAATTCAGATCCATAGAGCACATACACGCGTACACACACTTGCATACGCACATATACGAACACACACACTCACACACACACACACATACGAATACACCATCCTACTGATACACTAAAAATACTTTACAGACGTCAAATATAAACTTTAAAAAATACATTTACACGCATACATCCTTTCTTTAAAATGCTTAAGATACATTTATATCCTGGATTTCTTACAAGGTTACCGCCAGGACTGCAATTTATACGAATGCGACGCCAGAGCCTTAATTACGGCCTTGATTGGAGTTAGACATCGAGATTACCTGTGTATCATAATGTAAGAATTAATACAAAGTTGTAATACAAGGAATAGATTTACAAAATTGAACTGAGGCGCAGGTGTTATGGTTAATAAGTTACAGATATCTTAATCCGAAGTCTAGGCTCCATCAGCGCATTCGCATGGTTTGCGGTAACCCTTTCATGCATGTACAGTCCTCCGTTCACTTTATGTTCACCTTCAGCGTTGTTCATGTGAACCGTTAGTTTCGAGCAGCATTCGAAACACATGTTAATTGAGTAACGAGCAAGTGTTTCGAATCCCGGTGTCGAAACTGGCGGTTCACGCGTTGGCAACACCGAATGGCAGACTCCGCCCCATCTCTCGCTATTCCTCCTCTTCCTATCTTCTCTCTCTCCTCTCTTGTTCTCCTTTCCTTCCACTCACCTCCCTCTCCCTTCCCTCAGCTTCCCCCAGAAGTAGACGACACCCTACAGTTACCACAAGAAGTACAAATATTCATGAACACACGTGGGCATCATACCACAACGACAGACGTGAGCTCTGGGTATGTTAGACATGCCAATATTATATATAATAATAGTAGTGGTGATTAAGATATAACCAGAACACAAGGAATAAAGGAACTTGAGGTAAATATACACGCACGCATACGTAAGCGTAAGTGTCATCTATTAACTTTTTTTCTCTCAAGTTCCCATACTGCTCATGAAGAGAAAAGGTCAGGTGATAGAAACGAAACGAAACAAAACAAAACAAATTAAAGTTAGACAAAACACAAAACAAAAAGCTAAACGATAAGACAAAACAGAAAACAAACAATGAAATCAAACAAGAGCAAAATAAAACAAAGAAAAACAAGAAACAAAACGAAGCAAAAAAAAAAAAAAAAAGTAAACGACAAGAATAAAACAAAGAAAAAACCGAGCAAAACAGAAACAAGCAATGAAATATAACAGAGACAAACAATAAAAAAATAAAAAACGGCATACACATACACTCCACTCAGTCACAAAGACACGTATACACACACTCATAACCGCATGTTCGAAAGTTTTCCCGTGTGACGATGGAAACTACATTTGTCACAAGTGTTTTTGGTCTTGGGTGTGACTCTCCCCCTCCCCCCCTCCCCCTTCTTACGCCCTCCCCCACCCCTCTCCCCCTCCCCCCCTGCCCTTGCTCTTAGAAACTCCTCCCCTCCCCCCTCTCCCCCTGTCCTTCCTCTTACATCCTCCCCTCCCCCCTATTCCCTCTCCTCCTGCTCTTCTTCTTACACGTCCCCCCCCCCCCCCTTCCCCCTGAACTTCCTCTCCCCTGTCCACCCCCCCACATTTCCTCTCCCCTGTCCACCCCCCCCCATTCCCTCTCCCCCTGCCCTTCCTCTTACACCCTCCCCCCGCCTCTCCCCCCCTTGCATATCATCCCCCACAACCTTAGCTTACTCACCGTCACAAGTGTACAAGTGTGCATGTACACCGGTGTTCTCATCAGACCACGTGGGGCAGTTTGTCAGCGGTGGCGGGGGGGGGGGGGGCGGGGAGGTGAAGTTTATTTTTGCAGATGGAGTGTTGGGGAGGGGGAAGGGAAGGGAAGGGAGGGGGGAGGATGGAGGTGTTGGAGCGAAAGGGTGAGGGGGAGGAGGGGAGGGGAGGGAGGGGGTCACT
>NC_061852.1:6330022-6332522 GCF_019202785.1 Penaeus chinensis | reverse complement strand
TTATTATCATCATCATCATTATTATCATTAACATTATCATTATCATTGTCATAATTATTATCATCATTATTATAATTATTATTATTAGTAGTAGTAGTAGTATCATTATCAATTATTACCAGTCTTCTCATTAGTTAGCTATCATTACATCAACATTATCATCCTTAGCATTATTATCATCATTGCTAATGTTACTGCAGTGATAATGATTATCTATATGATTAGCTTTATCATAATTAGCATTTATCAATGTTATTGCTATCAGCAGTACACAATGAGTTTTATTATCGTTATTTCTATAACTGCTATCATCACTATTACCAATAGTAGTAGTAAGTGATCTCTGTCTTTACCATTATCATTACCATTATTATCATTATGAGCCGAAAGAGCATTATCGTCAGTAGCACCAATGTCATTATTATGATTAACAGAAATCCGGAACTGGCATACGAATGATAAATATTCCTGCAATATGTCACTATAAGGATTTAAAATACGTGTGAAAGGATGCTTGAAGGATTTTTCTTTTTTTCTTAAAAAAAAAAAAAAATGTTCTTAATTTTGAATAATGACAGATCCAGCTGTCGTTGCCCAGTGCGCTTTTCAGAACTCTTTTTTTTTTTTCTTCTTCTTAAACTACTCACAACCCCCAGACTCGTGTAAACAAACATTAGTTTAATATTGGACTGCCATGTAAAGTAACGGCACTGCCCTGACCTTAACGCATATAGAAACTGATCGTTAGATTTGATTCTCATAACATAAGCGCCAGAAATCTACCCACCTCGGATTCCCGTCGCCTGATATTAAAGTAAGTACTTTAGGGCACAAGAAACCTTTAGATTAGACTTGGATCCTGTACTTGTATGAAAGTAGACGATTCGCACCTATTAAAACTCCGTTATACATCTGACATTTAAGGTGTAAATAGATTCCTTCATACTTTGCAACCATATAATCCTCCTATTCACACTGACATTATCTTCACCATAAAATAAAGATATACAATTAAAAATGAGGCTTTGAAAAAACGTAATATCTCAACGCCGGTTAATGAACATCTTCCCCCGACAACAGAATCACTCATTTCGATTTCCTAAACTACTTACAAGCCATGCACCCTTGTTAGTAAGTTATTACAGTAGTTAAAGTGACAGTGATAGTTACAGTGGTTGTATTACTGCCACTGCATACTGCTACTGTCACCATCACGGTTGTGTTGAATGTCGGTCACCATGATTATCGTAGTTATCATGAATCATGACCGTACATGATAATCATGGCCATTATAATCGTTATTTTAGGAGGAGGGTGAGAGTGAGAGTGAAAGAGCGAGCGAACGAGCGATTGAGTGATAGAGTGATAGAGTGATAGAGTGATAGAGTGATAGAGTGATAGAGTGATAGAGTGATAGAGTGATAGAGTGATAGAGTGATAGAGTGATAGAGTGATAGAGTGATAGAGTGATAGAGTGATAGAGTGATAGAGTGATAGTGATAGAGTGATAGAGTGATAGAGTGATAGAGTGATAGAGTGATAGAGTGATAGAGTGATAGAGTGATAGTGATAGAGTGATAGAGTGATAGAGTGATAGAGTGATAGAGTGATAGAGTGATAGAGTGATAGAGTGATTGAGTGATTGAGTGAGTGAGTGAGTGAATTAGCGAGTGAGTGAGTGAGTGAGTGAGCGACTGAGTGAGCGAGTGAGTGAAAGAGCGAGTGAGTGAGTGAATAAGTGAGTGAGCGAGTGAGTGAGCGAGTGAGTGAAAGAGCGAGTGAGTGAGTGAATAAGTGAGTGAGCGAGTGAGTGAGTGAGTGAAAGAGCGAGTGAGTGAGTGAATAAGTGAGTAAGCGAGTGAGTGAGTGAGTGGAAGAGCGAGTGAGCGAGTGAGTGAGCGAGTAAGTGAGTGAGCGAGTGAGTGAGTGAACGAGTGAGAGTGAGCGAGTGTGTGAGCGAGTGCGTGAGCGAGTGCATGAGCGAGTGAGTAAGCGAATGAGCGAGTGAGTGAGTGAGCGAGTGCGTGAGCGAGTAAGTATGTGAGTAAGCGAGTAAGCGAGTGAGTGAGTGAAAGAACGAATGAGTGAGCGAGTGAATGAACGAGTGAGTGAGCGAGCGAGTGAGTGAGATCAAAAGTGAGGAAAAGACAGGAAGACTAACCGAGAGTTCACGAAAGAAAAAGATGAAAGATGAAAAAATATACAGAGAATCTAATTTACCTTAAATAGTAAAAGTAAGAAAAGCTTAAGGTACAAAAAAATACCGTCCATTCTTCTCAAGTTAAATACAAAAAAAGAAAAAGAAAGAAAGAAAGAAAAAAAATTAAAAAACGAAGTAAGGAAGAGGGTCAAAAGTAAAATAAAAGTGAATAAGTGAAAGAGAGAGAGAATCCTATTTAGTTGGTGATAAAAATGGGAAAGTCAAGAGATTAATGATAAGGATATAACATTTATAGTAATAATAAGATGAAAAAGTAAAAGCAACTCAACAAAGAAGAAA
>NC_061852.1:6315022-6322522 GCF_019202785.1 Penaeus chinensis | reverse complement strand
GAGCTCGCATTGATTCCGAAGCTCAGGGCTCTTAATTAGGGGAAAAAGACCGAAAAAAGGAAAAGTGTCATCGGTAATGCAAGGTAGTTGGGGATTAAGGGGGTTGGGGATCGGGGGAAGGGAGGGAGGGAGGGAGGGAGGGAGGGAGGGAGGGGAAGGGGGGAGGAGGAGGAAATGGGGATCGGGGGAGGGGAAGGGAGGAGGGAGGGAGGGAGGGAGGGAGGGAGGAGGGAGGGAGGGAGTGGGGATCGGGGGAGGGGAGGGAGGGAGGGATGGAGGGAGGGAGGGAGGGAGGGAGGGGAAGGGAGGGACGGAGGGAGGTAGTGGGGATCGGGTGAGGGGAAGGAGGAGGGAGGGAGGGAGGGAGGAGGAGGGAGGGAGGGAGGGAGTGGGGATCGGGGGAGGGGAAGGGAGGGAGGGAGGGAGGGAGGGAGGGAGGGAGGGAGGGAGGGAGGGACGGAGGGAGGGAGGGAGGGAGGGAGTGGGGATCGGGTGAGGGGAAGGGAGGGAGGGAGGGAGGGGGGAGGGAGGGAGGGACGGAGGGAGGGAGGGAGGGAGGGAGGACGGAGGGAGGGAGGGAGGGAGGAGGGAGGGAGGGAGGGAGAGGAGGAGGGGAGGGAGTGGGGATCGGGGGAGGGGGGAGGGGGGGAGGGAGTGGGGGAAGAGACAAAGTGGGGTCAGGGAGGGAGGGAGAGAGGGAGGGATAGGGAGGGCGGAGGGAGTGGGAGAGATAAAGGTGGAGGGAGGGAGGGAAAGGGGGTAGGGGGGGGAGAGGGGGGGTAGGGAAGGGGGGAGGGGGAGGGAGTAGGGAGGGAGGGAGGGAAAGGGGGGAAAGGTAAAGGGGGTAAGGGATAGGGGGAGGAAGGGAGAGGGGGGTTAAGGGGGATGGCAAGGGTTGTGATAAAGGAAAAAGGGAGAGATAAGAAAGGGGAGAGAAAGAGGCGAGGGAATTGAAGAAGAGGAAGTGACGAAGGTAAGGGGAAAAGAGTGGGCGTGAAGTGAAGACGGGGGAGGGGAGGGGAGGAGAGGGGAAAGAGGAGAAAGAGGGGAGAGGGAGAGGGGGAGAGGGAGGGGGGGAGAGGGAGAGGGGAGAGGGAGGTGGAGAGTAATCGTTTAATTTCCCCTCTCCAGAGGATGCCCTTGATGAGGCTTATGTCCCGGAGCTGGAAAAGGAGAGAGGAAGAGAGAGAGGAAGAGAGAGAGGAAGTGAGAGAGGGAAAAAAAGAGAGAGTAAGAGAGAGAGGGAGAGAGTCGAAAGGGGGGGGGGGAGGGGGGAGAGGGAAGAGAGAGAGGAGAGGAGCGGAAGGAGAGGAAAAAGAGAGAGGAGGGAGAGTGGGAGGGGGTGGGGGGGATGAAAAGGGGGGAAGAGATTAGGAGAGAAAAGAGAGAGAGGGGGGGGGATAGAAGAGTCGGGAGAGAGAGAGGGGGGGGGGGGAAATGGAGAGTGTGGGAGAGGAGAGAGAGAGAAGGAGGAGGGAGGGAGGGAGGGAGGAGGGGGGGGGAGGGGGGTGAGGGGGGGAAAACGGGGGGGGGGAAGAGAGAGGAGAGGAGGGAAAAAAAAGAGAGGTAAGGGAGGGGGGGAGAGAGGGGAGGAAAAGGGGAGGCGGAGAGGGGGGAGGGAGATAGAAGGGGGGACAGGAAGAGAGAGAGGAAAAAAAGGGGAGAGTCGGAGGGGGGGGGGGGAGGAAGGAAAGAGGAGAGGGGTAGGAGAGGGAAAAGAAAGAGAGTGGGGGAAATGGAGAGAGTTTGGAGAGGAGAGAGAGAGGAGGGGAGAGAAGAGAGAGGGGAGGGGGGAGAGAGATGAGGAGAGAGAGAGAGAGAGAGGAGAGAAGAAAGGAGAAGCGAGGAAGGGAAGAGAGAGGAGAGAGAAAGAGAGAGAGAAGACAGAAAAGAAGAGAGAGAGAGAAGAGAGAGGAGAGGAGTGAGAGAGAGATGGAGAGAGAGAGAGAGAGAAGAAGAGAGAGAGATAGGAGAAAGAGAGAGAGAGAGAATGAGAGAGAGAGAGGAAGAAAGAGAGGAGAGTGGAGAGAGAGAGATGTAGAAGGAGAGAGGAGAGAGGTGAGAGAGGAGAGAGAGTGAGAGAGAGGAAGAGAGAGAGAAAGAGACGAGAAAAAGAAAGAAGTGAGAATCGAAAGAATAGAGGAGAGAGAGAGAAGAGAGAGAAAAAAGAGAGAAAGGAGAGACGGAGAAGAGAGCAGAGGGAGAGAGAGAGAGAGAGGAGTGGAGTTGAGAGAGAGAGAGATGAGAGAGAGATTTGAGAGAGAGAGAGAGAGAGAGATAGAGAGAGAGAGAGAAGAAAGGGAGATGCGAGAGGAATAGAGAGAGAGGAGGAGAAGAGAGAGAAAGAGAAGAAGAGGAGAAGAGAGAAGAGAGAAGAGAGAGAGAGGAGAGAGAGAGAAGAGAGAGAGAGTGAGAGAGAGAGTGAAAGAGAAGAGATGAGATAGAGAGAAGAGAGAGAGAGAGAGAGGTAGAGGAGAGAGACGAGAAGAGAGAGAGACGATGAGGGAGAGAGAGAAGAGATGAGAGAGAGAGTGAAGAGAGAGAGAGAGAGAGAGAGAAAGAAAGAGAGAGAGAGAGAGAGAGGAGAGAGAGAGAGGAGAGAGAGAGAGAGAAGAGAAAGAGGAGAAAAAGAAAGAAAGAGAGGAAGCGAGAGATAGAGAGAGAGAGAGGAAGAGAGAGAGAAGAGAGAAGAGAGCAGAGAGAGAGAGAGAGAGAGGACTGACGGAGAGAGAGAGAGAGAGAGGACGAGAGAGAGTAGAGAGAGAGAAGGAGAGAGGAGAGAGAGAGAGAGGAGGGAGGAGGCAGAATAAGAGGAACGAAGAAAACTGACTGTATCCCGACGTATTACACTAAACAATAATAACATTTAAAGAGACGAAGAATAACTTCAAATGAAATAAATGAACAGACGAATGGAAGAACAAATAAAGCACGGAAATAAGAAAAATAATTTTCTCTTGATTAGCATCTGAACAAACTTAAATTGTAAATATCAAGCAACACACTCTCACTCTCTCAACTTTTGTTATTCAAAATTATGTTCATATTTTTCTTAATATCCTTGAGTTCATGGGTATTTTTTCCACAGTATTTTTGCAAATACTTTGTTTTCTTTTCTTTTTTGTTCATTTTCATTCAGTATATATTACACAGCTTACTGGAAAGTCAAACAAATGAAGTCATAAATGCGCAACGGCGGGAATCACATAACGTATTTTTTTTTTTTTTTTTTTTTTCATGATGATGATTATTATTATTATTGTAATGCTTTCTGTTCTTTTTTATTTCTTTTTTTTTTTTTTCTTAGGTTATTCTTTTTTTTTTCTTTCTCCTCTTCACTTTTTCTTCTTTGTCTTTGTCCATGTTTGTCTTTGTCTTTTTTTAGTAATTTGTTTGTAGCCAACATGTGTATGTTTGTGTTTGCCTCTCTCTCTCTCTCTCTCTCTCTCTCTCTCTTCTCTCTCTCTCTCTTCTCTCTCTCTTTCTCTATAGATATATATATATTATATATATTTATATATAATATACATTTATATACATATATATATACTAAATATATATATACATATTATAGAAATATATATATTCACAACACATATATATATATATATATATCTTTATAGATATTATATATATATATATATATATACACACATGTATTTATTTCATGTATGTATGTGTGTATGTGTGTGTGTGTGCTCATGTGTGTACATGTGTGTATGTAAATATACACATTTTAAGCTCTTTGATGACAAGCTTAGAAAACAAATCCACGCCCATCACGGAGCGAAGTTGATTAACTAAATGTAATTTTGTGCGCGCGATGAAACTCGAAACAAAATGGCGGAGGTTGGGAAAAAAAAAGCAAATGCATATCCACAGCGGCTTTCGCATTGTACTTTATGCCGTTTTCATCCTTTTGCAGCTGGCGTCGGTCTGATTAAATTCTGTTTGAATTTTAGCATGTTGTGAAAGGCGTGAAGGTCTGACGCGACTTTTATTGTCTTCTTTTTTATGATATATATTTTTTTTATTACGATATTTTTTTTTTTTTTTTTTCGATTAATTTTTTATAAATGTCATGTTGTTTTAGGGATATTTTTTTTGGGGGCGTTTTTTGATATGATTTGTATATCATCTATTAGTGTTTACGGCCTTGGTCTTATGATATATTACACACGAAAAACGGCACAGCACATTTACAAAATCCCACACGATACCCCCACACGCACCGCACACGCCCCACCCCACACGCCACGCAACGCAAACGAAACACGCACACGCACACGCACACGAAAAAAAGGCCACGCACACCCCACCCCCGCACCCCGCACACGCACACGCCCCCACGCACACGCCCCACCCCAACACACGCACCCCCAACATACACACACACAAAACCACACAAAACCAACACACACACACACACCGCACCCCCCAAAACACCACAACACACACACACCACACACACAAACTAAATCTTTCTCCCTCGGGAAAATACACAGAAAAATTTTAATTTATTTTAATCACCCTTTCCCAGAGGCGTGCCCAAAAATCGTGATAATGGATTCTCATGACAGCCTTTTAACCGGCCAAATTTAAAAGGGGTGGGAGGGAAAACGTGTCAAAAATTTTTAAGAGTGGGCCCTAAAAATTACGAGGAAATGAAAACTTAAAAGGGAAAAATCGGGGAAAGATTAATCGATATGGAAAAACCCGTCTCTTGTCTATTTGTTTTTAAATTTTCTCCGCTATCGCTCTCTTTTTTCTCTTTTTTTTCTTTCTTTTTTTCCCCTCTCTCTCTCTCTCTTTTTTTCCTCTCTCTTCACAACACACACACACACCACACACACACACACACCCAACACACACAAATATATACACAAACACACAAAACACCACAACAAAACCACACACACACACACACACACACACACACACCCACACCAGAGAGGGGAGAGACATATATTTTTTTTATATATTTTATATATATATAATTTTTTTTATATATTATTTATATATTTTGATAAATATATATAAATATATATTTTTATGTGTGGTGTGTGTTTGTTTGTGTGTTTTTGTGTGTGTGTGTGTGTGTTGTGTGTGTGACAAAAAAAGTTAAAATAGATAGTTAGACAGATAAGAAAGATTAAATTTTAAAAATTACGGTGGGGCCGCTTTTGGACAGAAATTCGTATTTCTGCGTGCGGTTTCCCCCCCTGGGGCCCCGGTCTGGGGATCCTCTAGCGTTTCCTGTGTAAACTTTTTCCCCCCCCCCCCTCTGCCCCCCTCCCTACCTTCCGCTTTCCCCTTGCCCCCCCTCCTTGGACCCCTTTTTCCCCCCAGTCTCCCTTTAAAAACCCCCTCCCCCCCCCCTTCCTTAAACCCCCCCTTTACCCCACCAACTCCCTTTTTGGGGAGGCCCCCCCCCCCACAATCCCCCCCCCTTTTAAAACCCCCCCCCTCCCCTAATCTCCCCCCTTTAAACACCCCCCGCCCCCCCCTTTTTCCTTTTTGCACGCCCCCCCCCCTAAATTTATCCCCCCTTACACGTCCCCCCCCCCTAAAATCTCCCTCCTTGCACCCCCCCCCTCCCTCTCGATCTCCCCCTTGCACGTCCCCCTCCCCTTCAATCTCCCTCCTTGCACGCCCCCCTCCCCCTCAATTTCCCCCCTTGCACGCCCCCCTCCCCTAAATTTCTCCCCCCTTGCACGCCCCCCTCCCCCCAAATCCCCCCCAGGGACCCCCCCCCTCCCCCCCTCTTCCCCTCGGGTCAGTTTGCCACCGTCGGGCGGGGCCCGATAGCCCGGGGAACCGAGTGTTTCCCAAATTTGTTCATCTTTTACGGGGAAAAAACAGGAAAAACCCGGACCCCCCGGCCGTGAACGGGGGGGGGGAAAGAGCGGGGCCCCGCGTGGGGGGGTTTTGGGAGGGCGGGAAAGGGGGGCGGAGGGGGAGGGGGTGGAGGGGGTTGAGAGGGAGGGGGTGGAGGGGGTTTTGGGTTGTGGGGGGGGAAAGGGGGTTTTTGAAAGGGGGGTGGGGAGAAGGTTGTGGTGGAAGGTGTGGAAGAGGGGAGGGGATGGGAAGGGGGGGTTTTTAAAAAGAGGGGTGGGGAGGTGGAGGAGGTGAAGGGAAGGGGGAGAGGGGGGGGGTGATGGGGTTGGAAAAAAAAAAGGGGAAGTGGGGGGGGGGGTTTTTTTTGGGGAGGGGGGGGAGGGGAGGAGGTGGAGAGGGCCGGGAGGGGGGGAAGGGAGGAGGGGGGGGGTTAGAGTTTAAAGAGAAACGTGTTTTATATCTCGGGTTTAAGGGTATGTTTTCCTGATTTTTCGGGCCGTGGGACCCGACCTTACGTTTGAGGATTTTCATGGGGCCCGGACTCTCCATCCCGTCGGGGGAGGCGATAAGGCCCCAAAGGGGGAGGGTGGCTTTTCAAGGGACCACTCGACCTAATGGGATGGTTGGCCCCCCGCACCGCGGAAAGGGCCCCTTTTTTCCCCTAGCTCGTGCACGGGGCAGGGGCCCTTTTTTAGGGAAAGGAGCGGGTGTTGACGCAGTGATCTGTCGCGGGAAAGCCCCCGCTGTTACGAAGGGGGGGGGCGGGGGGGGGGAGGGGGGAGGGGCGAGGGGGGGGGGAGAGGGAAGGGGAAGAAGAATGAAAAAGGGAAGGGGGAGAGGAAAAAAGAGGGGAGATGGAGAGGAAAAAAAAGAGGTGGAGAGGGGGAAAGAGGAAAAGAGGAGAGGAGGGGACAAGAGGGAGAGAGAAAAGGAAAATAGGGGGAAAAGGGAGAAAAGGGTAAAAAAGGGTATAAAAAAAAAAAAGGGGAAGTAACGGGAAAAAAAATTTAAAAGGGAAAAGAGGGAGAATAAGAGGAAGGCGAAGGAGGCCTAAGGAGTCGAAAGAATAAGAGGGAGCTCGGTCCAAGAAAGTGCCAAACCGTACCCTAGGCATCACCCCCCCCTTGGGTTTTGGGTTGCCCCCCCTCCGCTTTTCCTTTTGGAAAAGGGAAATTTTGGGACTTTATTCCCGGGATTTTAATGGAAAAATTTGTTATGCTTTCATTGCAATTAAATGTACTTAACACCAAGCCTCAATTTAGACGGGCGGCGGGGCGAGAGGCCGGCCAAAAGACCGACAATTGGCCTCTCGTCCCATTTTTAAAAAGGGCCATTTAAATTTTACACAACTTTGTCGATTGTGTCATGCATAATCGTCGACCTGGTCTCTGGCTCTCGCGTTCTCCCCTCTTCCCCCTCTTCCCCCTCTTTCCCCTCCTCTGTTTGCCTTGCCTCGCCTCGATCACTTCTCATGAAAAAGTTACAAAAAAAATTTTCCCTATAGATTTATTTTTGGGATTAGGGATTTGGGGAGAGTTTGGAAAGGTTATTACCTTTTTTTTTTGATTATTTTATAGTCAGTTTCACACAAACACACCCCACACACACACGCATCCCCAACATATTTATATGATGTGAATATTTATAATTATCACACAAAAA
>NC_061852.1:6304353-6314922 GCF_019202785.1 Penaeus chinensis | reverse complement strand
AACATCACACACGGTTTCGTGCACGCGCGTGCACACATGCATATAATATACACACATCAACGGAGTTCATGTCTGTTGTGTGTGTGTGTTAAGTCTGTGTGTGTGTGTGTGTGTGTGTGTTTGACTTGACGTTTGTTGTGTGTGTGTGTCGTGTGTGTGTGTGTGTTTCTGTGTGTGTGTGTGTGTGTATAACAATGTTTAGATGGATAGATGTCAGATAGATATTAACCATCACACACGCGTGCACGCGCGTGCACACATGCATATAAATATACACACATCAACGGGAGTTCATGTGTGTAAGCAGACATGTCTGTGTGTGTGTGTGTGTGTGTGTGTGTGTGTGTGTGTGTGTGTGTGTGTGTGTGTGTGTGTGTGTGTATACAATGTAGATAGATAGATAGACAGATAGATATTAATATCACACACGCGTGCACGCGCGTGCACACGTGCATATAAATATACACACATCAACGGGAGTTAATGTGTGTAAGCAGACATGTATGTATCAGTATGCTTGCAAGGTGTGAAGATCTATGAATTTACATTAGTTATGGCAGATAGAAGAAAATGTGATGCACAGAAAGTTTCGACAGAAAACGAAATCTAATTGAAGGATAACTAAAATAAAATAGTGTTCTCATAGCGAGTTCATTGTACAGGTGATGATTTTAACGTCTATAAACATTTCCATCACAAGTTATTATAGATACTGTTATTACAAAGGTCGCCACATCTTCAGTTTTATCGTATATAAATACTTCCACTTTTAATGTTCATTCCATATTCAGTATCATTTGCTGTACCCCTGTCACCAACATTATCATATTTTACTCATTTTCACTCATTATGCAGCCATCACAATCTAAATTTTTTTTTTTTTTTCAGGTGCAGATTAGTGAATTAAGCTAAAATGATGATGATGATAATGATGACAATGATGATGATGATAATGAAGATAAAAATGGTAATAATAATGGTTAAAATGATAATGTCGATGATAATGTGCAATAAAGATAATAATAAGAATAACAAAATAATTATTATAATAATAATAACAGCAATATACCATTTTATCAGTCACCATCACTATATTCTACTCCCTTCCCCCCCCCCCTTTATCCAACCACTACCACCATCACCTCCTCACCACACCGTCATAACCTCCTCACCACACCGTCATAACCTCATAACATAACCTCATAACATAATGAGTCCTCATAACCCACGCCGGAATCACCCTCAGCCTCAGATAATTCACAAAATTCAACGCAATCCTCGGCCACTCTACATTACACATATGACCTGTGTAATCCCTCACACCATTACCTCTGCTAGTGCAATAATCACCGAAAGGATTACCTAACCAGACTTCGTAATCTGTTTAACACACAACGGAAGCTAAAACCAGAGTGTGGGGGGGTTAGGGTTGGGGGTGTGTGGGGGTTGGGGAAGGTGTGTGGGTGTTGGTGTGTGTGGGGGGGGGAGGAGCTTGTGCGATAGACCAATAGGAAAGCCAGGAATCGAGTCTCGTTTATTGTGATCCTTTTGTGGAGAATCCGATTCTTTGTTTCGGGTTTGGGTGTTGCTTCGTTGTTAGTTCGAATCGTATATTGTTAGCGTTATAGGTGAAGTGATCGTTTACCCCCATTACTCGTGGAATTAATGGTTATCACTGTCCATGGGATGTTTGTTACTGCTATCCATGGTGCAGAGTGTGACTACAAGAATAAATAAGGCATTTTGACAGGGGTATAACAGATTCACAAACTGGTTAGTTCGATCAGTGTTATTGTAATGTTCACACAATAATGTTTTCTGGAACAGCACTCTCCTTGTTTTTTTTTCCTACTTGAAAATAAACTGCTTATACTTGATGAAATTTTGAATCATTTTATGACGTATTACGTTATCTTCTTATCTACCTTTGCCCAGTAACCTCAACTATCGCTTTTAAATTCTTTACCATATCCTGAAGTTGTTAACGCCACGATGCCAATAGCCACACGAAACGTTCCCAGTATCACTTCTATACACTTTTAGCCCCAGCACTGTACTACCATCGCAAGTCAGAAACTACCTTTTAAACTTACCTTCAGCCTTAACCCTAACTTTAAACCTACCATTAAACCTTAAACTACGACACACGTACCGAACAGCAATTCGAAAGTCATTTCTCCATTGCTTTCCATTCTATCACCGTCAGTCCGAACAAATCATCAGATTGGTCATATTACACGTTTATTTAAGTCCTTTGATCCTCTTTTACTATTCTGCCACAAGAGAGGATTATCTAGTCGTAATAATCAGCAGCACAGTGTTCAAATCCCAGTGATCCGAGAGTAAATGAACAAAGCTTCAGATTCAGATCCGATGATATTCAAACGCAGGAAGAAAGATGCTGTTAATCGTGGTGATGATGACACTGATATTAGTAATTGTGATGATAAAACTGACGATGATATTATCGCAACAGTAATACAGTATGATAGTGGAAGTGATAAGGGTAATAATAATAATGATGATGATGATAGTAATCATAAGAGTAATGATAATAATATTGATAATAATAATGATAACAACAACAAAATGACGATAATAATAATGATGATGATATGATAATAGTAATGATCATAATGATAACGATGATACCAGCAATGATAATGATTGCAATAATAATTACAATGTTATGAAATAATGATAATGATAATGATAATAATGCTGATAAAGACAATGATAATAGTGTTAATGATGATAATAATGATAATGATAATAATGATAATGATAATAATGATAATGATAATAATTGTGATAATAATGATATCAATGCTAATCATAATGATGATAATGATAATAATAATAGTGATAATAATGGCAATAGTCATAATAATGATAATGACAATGATGATGGTGATAACAAGATAATAACAACAATAATAATGATAATTATTATCATAATTGATAAAAAAAAAATAATAATAATGTTATAACAGTAATAATGATTATAATGGTAATAATTGTAATAACAATAGCAACAACAATAATAATGATGACGATAAAAATAATAAGTGACAATTATGACGATAATAATCATAATCATAATGATAATATTAATAAAAACATAATGATAATGATAAGTAACAACAACAATGATAATAATGATGCTGCTGCTAATAACAGAGGTAATGGTAATTATGATAATCACTTTAGTGAAATGGTAATGATGATAACGTTGATAACAATACTAAGGATAATGATAACAACAAAAGCATTAATGATAATACTAACGATAATAATGGTAATGGTACTAATAGCAGTCAGAATGATAGTAACAGAGACATTAAACCCATTAATGGCTCGCCAGACTACCTTTAGTCAAACAACGCATAATCGCTCACTGTTGTAACGTAAATGCCCAATAGAGCTGATATATAAAAGGGAAATGTTGGATCTTGATGGTAACAAGTGAATATTTTATATCTCTGATACATGCACGCACACGTACATGACACATATTTTTGAAACGATTAAACAAAGCTAGAATTGAAATGCGTAAATATACTTGCCTGATGTTTTTACACATACACACTCATGCAAATGCAGAAACGCATACTTTTCGAGTGTTTACACACAGACACAGACACAGACACACACACACACACACACACACACATTCATGCAAACTCATACGGACATACATTCACACACGCGCGCGCGCTCGCGCATAAACACACGGACACACAAATAAACAAACAACACATTCACACACACGCACACAAACGCACGCACACACACACAAGTGTATGTCCTATGATTAATGTACATATAAATGTTTTTTTATATATTTTTTTACTTTTATTATTATTATTTTTTTCACTTTATTTAATTTTTCCTAACTTTTCTATAAACATACAAAAGCCACACAAACGTATTTGTGTGTATCCTGTGACATACACGCCTATATATGTGAGTGTATGTTTTACTTTAATTTTGTTATCCTTATTTTCATAGACCGGTGGTTCTTGGACTTGCTCTTCCCCCCGGACTTCTTCTTGTCTTTCCTACGGTTTTTTCTTTTCCTCCATCTTCTGCGTCCTCTCCTTCTCCTCCTCCCTCTCCCGCCTCTTCCTCTCCTCCTCCTCTCGCTCCTTCCTCTCGTCCGAGCGCTTGGCTCTCCCGCCTCCTCTCTGGGCGCCCTTCTCGTTCTTCCTCTCCTCTTTCCTCGACCCCTTCCTCTCCTCCTTCCTCTCCTCCTTCCTCTCCTCCTTCCTCTCCTCCTTCCTCTCCTCCTTCCTCTCCTCCTTCCTCTCCTCCTTCCTCTCCTCCTTCCTCTCCTCCTTCCTCTCCTCCTTCCTCTCCTCCTTCCTCTCTCTCTGCCCCAGCCTCTGCTTCTCGGCCTCCGAGGACGACGAGCATTGCTACTTCAGCTGGCTAAGGTGTTTGGTTTGGTGGACTTGTATGGTGTTTGAAGGACTTGTATGGTGTTTGAAGGACTTGTATGGTGTTTGAAGGACTTGTATGGTGTTTGGTTTAGTGGATTTGTATGACTTGTAGTATGATGTCTGGTGGACTTGTAGTATGGTGTCTGGTGGACTTGTAGTATGGTGTCTGGTGGACTTGTAGTATGGTGTCTGGTGGACTTGTAGTATGTTGTCTGGTGGACTTGTAGTATGGTGTCTGGTGGACTTGTAGTATGGTGTCTGGTGGACTTGTAGTATGGTGTCTGGTGGACTTGTAGTATGGTGTCTGGTGGACTTGTAGTATGGTGTCTGGTGGACTTGTAGTATGGTGTCTGGTGGACTTGTAGTATGGTGTCTGGTGGACTTGTAGTATGGTGTCTGGTGGACTTGTAGTATGGTGTCTGGTGGACTTGTAGTATGATGTCTGGTGGACTTGTAGTATGATGTCTGGTGGACTTGTAGTATGATGTCTGGTGGACTTGTAGTATGATGTCTGGTGGACTTGTAGTATGATGTCTGGTGGACTTGTAGTATGGTGTCTGGTGGACTTGTAGTATGGTGTCTGGTGGACTTGTAGTATGGTGTCTGGTGGACTTGTAGTATGGTGTCTGGTGGACTTGTAGTATGGTGTCTGGTGGACTTGTAGTATGGTGTCTGGTGGACTTGTAGTATGGTGTCTGGTGGACTTGTAGTATGGTGTCTGGTGGACTTGTAGTATGGTGTCTGGTGGACTTGTAGTATGGTGTCTGGTGGACTTGTAGTATGGTGTTTGGTGGACTTGTAGCATGGTGTTTGGTGGACTTGTAGCATGGTGTTTGGTGGACTTGTAGCATGGTGTTTGGTGGACTTGTAGCATGGTGTTTGGTGGACTTGTATGGTGTTTGGTGGACTTGCTTGGTGTTTGGTGGACTTGTATGGTGTTTGGTGGACTTGTATGGTGTTTGGTGGACTTGTATGGTGTTTGGTGGACTTGTATGGTGTTTGGTGGACTTGTATGGTGTGTGGCGTTCATATGTAGCATACATTTTTTTATTGATAATGATAATAATAATAATGATAATAATAATAATGATAATAATAATAATGATAATAATAATAATGATAATAATAATAATGATAATAATAATAATAATAATGATGAAAATAATAATAATAATAATACTAAACCACTGATCATAGTAATAGCAACAATAATAATGATAAATTATAATAATATACGGTAATATACGGAATTAGGAAGCATGTTTATCACAAGCTATCAGTGCGATTGGATACACGTCAACGAATCATGCAAAATACTTATGGACAACCTCGCTCTCATACCTCTCTTTGTGCGTATGCAAATGGACACATGTGACAGAATTCGCACATCAGGTTAATTCGAAAAATGGCGCATACATTTCCGGGTTTAGGGGCAATTCCTGAACATTTCCCTCCCCTTCCCCTCCCCTCTTTTCCCCTCCATTCCCCTTCTTTTCTCTCTTTCTTTCTCTCTCCCTCTTTCAACCCACCACCCCATATGTTCTCCCATTGTCCTCCCCTTCCACACCCCCCCTACCCCCCCCCCCCCTGTCATCGCCCCCTTCCCTCTGCCTCCTCGTCCGCACGTGAGCGTCACGGAAGGAGGGAGATGGAGAGGAGAAAGAAGGATTGGAATAAAAGTTGGTGAGAACGAGAGAGAAGGAAGATAAAGACATTTTGATTTTCTTTTTAAGAGGAGAAAAAGAGATAGACAAAAACGCAGTCAAGATTTTAAAAATAAAAGGAATATATCAACAAAAATTCAATCCAAAATGGCGGATCGACCGCTTCCGGAACAAAGAGACGGAGGGGAGGGGAGGGGAGATGGGCGGAGGGGAGAGGAGCAGGGAAATGAGTGAAGAGCGAAGGGCAAGATAATGTAGACGAAAGGAAACATAAAGAGAGGACGAGAGGAGAGGAGGGGAGGGACAGGGGAAGGGAGGTATGGGGGAGGAGGGTGAGAGGGGGGCGGGGGAGGTACAGAGAAAGGTGGGGTAAGGAGGAGGGTGTGGAGGGAGGAGGAGGAGGAGGAGGAGGAGGAGGAGGTTGTTTGGTGTGACGCGTGCCCTGTTTCCTCCCCCTTCCCCCTCCCCCCCCAACACACACACCAAATTCCCCCATGATACCATATGGCGCCATAATGGGAAGCTGAAACCGGCTCGAGTCAGACGAAAAAAAAAAAAAAAAATCTTGGAACCGAGGGGAGGAAAAAAAAATGTTCACAGTGACATCCTTTCTTCGTTTTTGTTGTTGTTGTATCTTTTATTGTATACCCCCCCCCCTCCCCTGTTTGCTCACACGATCTCAATATCTAATCTGAGAATATTAATTCCATCATTATTAACATTAGCATTCCGGGATAAAGAAAGTCTATACACACAAAAGAATGGCAGATGCTATAATTATCATATAAATCAGTTATTAAAGTCAAATTTATTAAGATTATTACGATAATGCAATAATAAAACAATATCAAATCAAATCAAATATTCATAGCACTGATACGCTGGAAATTCTAAAATAATGATTTCATATTCGTAGTAAAGATATTCATGATGATAATAATAGTGATGTTGATAGTAACAACAATAACAACAGACGTGACAGTAATGATAATGATGATAACATTGTTGATGATAATGCTGAGACGCGAATAGAAATGATGATAGTAAGAATTATTTGATAACGATATTGATAATAACATCTATTATTGTTATCATTATTATAATCATTACTATTATAATCATTATTATTATTATTATTATTATTATTATTATTATCATTGTTGCTGTTATCATTGTTATTAGTATTATTGTTATTATTGTTATTGTTATTATAATTATTATCTATTATTATTATTATTATAATTATCATCATCATTATCATTATGATGGGGGAAAGAATAACAATGCTGACAAAAATGATAATGAAGCATTGACCTGCCACAACCTTCATAAACTTTCACAATAACGATGGTGATAGTGATATGCATAAAGACATCATTAATGACGATAATGATATCAACCTTCATCTCTTTAACTTAATTACGTGGGGATGGGTTTGGTGTTGGGCTAAGGGGGGGGGGGGTTGAAATTAGGGCAGGGGCCTCGTAGGGTAAAGGTTAGGGATGTAGGGAAAGACGGGGGGGGGGGGGGGGGAAGGTAAGAGGAGAGGGCAAGGGGAGGGGGTAAGAGAAGTAGGCAAGGGGGGAGGGGGTAGGAGCAGAGGGCAGGGGGGGGGGGGGGGTTGTTGATGTAGGTAGCGCAAAGAGGTAGGGGAAGCGAGTGGGTAAGGGGGAGGGGGAGAGGGAATGGAGGGAGGATGGAAGGTAAGGCAATAGGGTAATGATAAGGGAGGGGAGAGTAAGGGCGAGGCAATGGGGCAGGGGGAAGGGGAGAGGGACAAGGACATTATTTACTCTTCCGTTTCTCTATCGGCTTCCTGCCTCCCCTCCGTCTCCCCGCTCCCCCTCCCTCTCCCTCCCCTCTCCCCTCGTCTCGTCTTTCTTCTCTCCTCTTCT
Organism: Penaeus chinensis; assembly: GCF_019202785.1. Taxonomy (NCBI): domain Eukaryota; kingdom Metazoa; phylum Arthropoda; class Malacostraca; order Decapoda; family Penaeidae; genus Penaeus; species Penaeus chinensis. Next base: position 6,306,921 of record NC_061852.1, on the reverse strand, counting down.
GTCCTTCCCTTCACAACAGCGCCCAATCAGACGCCCCCCCCCCCTTCCCTCTGCCCTATCGATCGTGCCCTTAATACCCTCTCCCCCTCTATCCTCCCCTCCCCCCCCCCTACCCTCTTTCCTCCTACTCCCCTTTACCCTTTTTCCTCCTCCCTTTCTCTACCCCCTTTCCTTCCCTCTTCTCTTCCTTCTTTCCTTCTTCCCTTCCCCCTCTTGCCTCTTTCTTCCTCTCCTCTCCTCTCCACCTCCTCTATCCTTTTGTCTTTCCCCACTCCTTCCGCCTCTCTTCGCTCTCCCTTTTCCCCTTTCCCTTCCCCTCTTTTCTCGTCTTTCGCTCACCCTCCCTCCAGTCTCTTCTTTATTTTTGTTCTTTTGCTCTTATTTCTTCTTCTATTCCTTCCTCTTTCTTCACTTCTATCCTAAGCCGCGTTTTATCCCTTCCATCTCCTTCCTTTCACTTTTTTTTCTCTCTTCTTTCCCCCTCCTATATCCCGTTTTCTTTCTCCTTCGCTATGCCCATTTCCCCTTCTCCTTCGTCCTCCATCCCTCTTCCCCTTCTCTTCCCACTCCCTTCTCCTCTCCTCTCCTCCTTTACCCTCCCCTTTTTCTCTCATCTTCGCGCCCTCCCTCTTCTCCCCTCTTCTTCCCTCCTTCCTCTCCCTTTCCCTCTCATCTTCCCTCCCTCCCTCCCTCCCTCTTCTCCCCTCTTTCCTCTCCCTTCCCTCTCATCTTCTCTTCCTCCCTCTTCTCCCACTATTCCCTCCTTCCTCTCTCCTCACCTTTCCCTTCCTTCTCATCTTCCCTCCCTCTCTCTCCTCCCATCCTTCCTCTGCCTCCCTTCTCATTTTCCCTCCCTCCCTCTTCTCCCCTCTTCTTCCCTCCTTCCTCTCTCCTCACCTTTCCCTTCCTTCTCATCTTCGCGTCCTCCCTCTTCTCCCCTCTTCTTCCCTCCTTCCCCTCACCCTCCCCGTCCGCCGCAACCCCTTCTCAATTCCATTACTCTCTTTTATCTCTCTAAACAATACATCCTCCCAGTCAATGCCTTTGCCCTCAGATTTCCCCTCCCTTCTCCTCCCCTCTCCCCCTCAGTTTCCCCCCCTTCTCCTCCCCTCTCCCCTCTCCCTCCTCCCCTCCCCCCTCTCTTCTCTCCTCTCTCCCCTCTCCCCTCTCCCCTCTCCCCTCTCCCCCCTCCCTTCTCCCCTCTCTTCTCTCCTCTTTATCATCCCCTCCCACGCCTCGATGGACTGCCGGATTGACGGTAAATAAAACACTGATAATGGTGAATGAAAGGGAAATGCACAAACCCAAATAAGGAAAAAAAAATGAAAGAGAAGAAAGAGAAAAAAGAGAGAAGTTTGCTACATTTTTTTCATACTTATATATTTCTTTAGAATTGTCATTTTTGTTCTTCTTTCCGTACATGCTTTCTCTCCCTTTCCTCCATTCAATCTCTCTCCCTCTCTCCCTCTCTCCCTCTCTCCCTCTCTCCCTCTCTCCCTCTCTCCCTCTCTCCCCTCTCTCCTCCCCTCTCTCCTCCCCTCTCTCCTCCCCTCTCTCCTCCCCTCTCTCCTCCCCTCTCTCCTCCCCTCTCTCCTCCCCTCTCTCCTCCCCTCTCTCCTCCCCTCTCTCCTCCCTCTCTCCTCCCTCTCTCCTCCCTCTCTCCTCCCTCTCTCTCCCTCTCGCCTCCCCTCTCTCCTCCCCTCTCTCTCCCTCTCTCCTCCCCTCTCTCTCCTCCCTCTCTCTCCTCCCTCTCTCTCCTCCCTCCCTCCCTCCCTCTCTCCTCCCCTCTCTCTCCTCCCTCCCTCCTCCCCACTCTCTTTCCCCTCCCCGCCTCTCATGGGATCTCGATTGGTGAGTCTCGAACGCGTGTCAAAGCGACGCCTTTGTCGACCGCCCTAACCACTCCGCCACCTCCTGCTAATGCATCATTCTTCTCGCAAGCCTTTCATCTCGAGCGGGGCGGCAGAGACAGAGGCAGAAGCAGCAGCATCCAGGAGCACGCGGGGATCAAACGAGTGCCTTAAATCCTTCCACATGTCATCCTTTCATCCGTTCATCCATTTAGCCATTTATCCACACCCTCCTTCCTTCGTTTCTTCCTTGCTTCCCTTACTTCTTTCCTCCCTTCCTCCCTCCCTTCCTTCCTCCCTTCCTTCCTTCCTCCCTCCCTCCCTCCCTTCCTTCCTTCCTTCCTTCCTTCCTTCCTCCCTTTCGTCCTTCCTTTCGTCCTTCCATCCTTCTTTCCTTTCTTTCTTCTTTCCTCTTTTCCTTCTTTTAGTCCTGCCTCCCTTCCTCCCTCCCTCCTTCCCACCCATCCCACCTTCCCTCCCTTCCTCGCTGTCACCTTTGTTCCTTCCCCTCGCGCATCACCCTGCCATGACCACTTCATCTCCGAGCCTCGCCAGCATCCTCGCCAGCATCCTAGCCAGCATCCCCCCGCCTTCCATAGGGCTCACGCAATGCCCTTCTTTCACTTCAATTAAATGCTTTGTTTAGGTCTCTTCACACCCAACACCGAGACGTCACGCCAAGCTAAACATACGCTCGGCCCACGCACGAGCCTGCTCC
>NC_061852.1:6291853-6294353 GCF_019202785.1 Penaeus chinensis | reverse complement strand
TATGATATGTGTTATTTCAGTGAATTTTATTTGAAAATGGTTCAGTGATAACGAAAGTAAAAAAAAAAAAAAAAAAAAAAAAAAAATATCGAATACGAAACCAAGAAAAAAAAATGTTTGCAATGAAGAAAGGAAGTTGCCAACTAGGATTTTCATTGAGATGGAGTGGTTATACCTGTGTAAAGATACCTTGAGAGAGAGAGAGAGGAGGGGGGGGGCAGAGACAGAGACAAGGACAGAAACAAAGAGAAAGAGAGAGAGAGATGATAAGACCCAGAAAGAAGAAGCAAGACAAAGACAGAGATAAAGAGCAAAAGTGTGAAAACGAGAGAGAAAAAGATGATAATAACCAGAGAGATGCAGAATGAGAGACAAAGACAAAGACGGAAAGAGAATGAGAGAACGAAACAAAGAAAGCGAGAGAGGAATAGACAAACAGACAGGATGAAGAAATAAGAAAATAAGACAAACAAAGCAAGAAATCGACAAGAAACGAAAAAAAAAAAAAAAACAAAACGGAATAACACAGAGAGAAAGCAGAAAACGAAAGAACAAGAAGATAGCAGACCGAGGACCCAACCCAGCCCTTTCTCTTCACGAGGAAAATGTCTTCCCTTCCCCCTTCCCCCTCCGCCCCCCCCTTCCCTTTCGAGCTTAACACGAGACAGCATGCGATGCAAAAAAAACTTTTGAGCTTGACAAATTTTGAAATAAAACGAGAAACGTGTATATCTGAGCGCGTTTCCGTAATATCCTGGATTGCAAGCTCCCGCGAGCAATGGTGAGTGTGTGCAAATTTTGTTATTCACGCTGCGCATCCTGTTTTGGATTTAAGTATATGTGATTTTCTTTCTCTATTTATTCGCGCGTGTGTTGGTTTGTCTGTTCGTCTGTTTGTCTGTCTGTCTTTGTGTTTATTTGTTTAGTCTGAAGCTCGACTGCCTGTCTGTACATTTGAGTGTCTTATCTGTTTGTTTAGCTGTCAAGCTGTCTGTTTATTTATCTACCTATCTATTTGTCTGTCTGTCTGTCTATCCATCAATCAATCAATCTATCTATCTATCTATCTATCTAACACCTACCCATCTATTATTACTATTATTATTGTCATTACTGTTATTGTTGTTATTGTAACAACATTAATGATTATAAAGATTATCGTTGATGATGGTGATGTTGATAATATTGATGGTACTAATGATATCAATAATATTAAAACATTGATAATAACAATAATATTAATAATATCATAATGATCATGTGTTGATTATATTTTTTATTATTATTATCTTTGTTATTGTTATTAATAATAATAATGATAATAATAATAATAATGATAATAATATGATAATGATAATGGTAATGATCAAGTTAATGATAATCATGATGATTATGTTAATGAGGATAATAACAATGATAATAATGGTTAATGTTACCGAGAGCGACGCACGGAGGTAGAGCAAATTGGACATTGCCATCTTGTAGAGCATAAAAAATAGAGTAGGAATCTATGCAACTAAATCTGCAGCGGCCTCATATTTCCCGGGAAATGACAAAAATAGGCTCTGCAGGGCACCTCTCTGAGGCTAAGTCCCCATCCATGTTTACCTTGCCAGGACCAAAACAAATGTGACGCGTAACTCCTCATTGCGATCTACGAAGTAGTCCATGTATTACTACGCGCTTGTGAAAACGATTATTTTGTAATTACCAGAGTCTGATTTTCCGAATTCGTGTATTTGATGAATTGTTTAACTTTTATTATACTTCTTTTACGTGCTGTGGTAATTATTTACACTACTTTGGACAATAACCATGTGCGCATGTGCGTTTTTCCACCGGGAGATTTGACACTTCGTCAGTCGCCATTAGTTCCGAAACACCGGTGAGAAGTGTCACATTTTAAGAGTGTTGCGTCGATTCCGGGTCATTTTTAAGGCCGTATAGTGGATATATAGAACAATTAGATAACTGCATCTATCTCAGCTTGATATTTGAGCCCAACAAGTGCCCCAAATGTCGAAAAAGTGATTACAAACCAAGGAACTCGGACCATAGACGGAAGCGAAGAAAAGTTCGATCTTTCGCAATATACAGGTATTTGGTTTTACCCTGGGCGGTTCCGAGGGCAGAGCACCTAGGCTAGGGAATATATAGATCGTATATTCTTAAAGCCACGGGGGTCCAGGGGGCCTAGCCCCCTGGCTAGGCGCATATAGTACTACGGGGGTCCAGGGGGCGTAGCCCCCTGGCTAGGTGAATATAATTAGGCTAGGCTAGGTTAGGTTAGGTTAGGTTAGGTTAGGTTAGGCTAGGCTAGGCTAGGCTAGGCTAGGCTAGGCTAGGCTAGGTTAGGCTAGGCTAGGCTAGGTTAGGCTAGGCTAGGCTAGGCTAGGCTAGGCTAGGCTAGGCTAGGCTAGGCTAGGCTAGGCTAGGTTAGGCTAGGCTAGGCTAGGCTAGGCTAGGTTTGTATATTACTAGGGGGTCCAGGGGGCGTAGC
>NC_061852.1:6276853-6279353 GCF_019202785.1 Penaeus chinensis | reverse complement strand
AGGAGAAATATTCAAGATTCTTTAAATATTTATATATATTGTTAACGATCATTGTTAACGATAGACTGGTGAACTGAGGCTTTCCTGTACGAAACAACTGAGACAGAGAGAGATAGGCTAAGGTTATTTATTGTCTTTTTCTCTCTCTACTTAGTTATTATTTTTTGTTATTTAATTTGTCTGTATAGTATTCATGCTTTACGACATGGGACTAATACCTGTACCCTTAGACTTGTGATGTTATTAGGTAAATTATATCGGCTGAGTTCATGTACACTGCCTGTCTATGCTTAAAACGCCAAAAATCAAATCTTTTATTTTTATTTCTATTCCAAGTTTTCGTTCATTTTAAGCTTAAGTGCTGCTTGTATGTAATGAATTGCGAATTGAGAAGAATATATTTTAAATATAACTTTTATAATTATAAGTATAAATAGTATAATAAAAAATCCTAGACAGCATTAGGCTGCCTGGGATTAGCAGTCGGGAAAATATCGTCGGCTGATTTACTAGTTCGCCAAGGAATGTACTATGAAGTTTGCGGATTATTTTGTAGCAATTAGATCAATACAGCTTATAACGATTTATTATTTGACATGAATATATTAAAAAAGAGGACCAACCTTTTGTCTCTCAAGTGTAGAAAACCTGTGTCCCTTCGCAAATAGAATTAGAAAACACAAGGAGACTGAGACAAGGCAACAGAACCGCATAAATGACAGGACCTTGGTGTGACGAAACGCATGCGCATGTTAATTACCTTCTTCCTTGCAAAGTTCTCTGGGTTAAAAGTGTAACGTAGTGTTTTAAAATACCTGAAGCAAGATACAAATTGCGCAGAAGAAAAGTAATTGGATCACAAATATGATAACGACAGCAAAGTTGAATTTCCCGCCACAAACAGACAAGGACATCCATCTACTATAAGGAAAATATCCAAAGTATGGAACGTGGACTATGGTAATTCACGAAAATCTATCTGTGGGGAGATAAAAAATCGATAGTAGGATGCAATATATTATGAAAAAAATTGGATTTTTTACCTGTAATTGACTCTCTATACAAAACATGAAAACGGTCCACAAATTTAGTAAATAAAACACAAACTCTTAGTAACAGAGCCTTGACTTTTATACGAATTCTCTCTGCACTGTAAAAAAAATAAAAACAAAAAAAAAATGTTCCCAAGAATTTTACTTTTCTTATAGAATACAAAAATTGGCTTGGATTTTTGCATTCATTTTTGCACATTATAATTCATAAAACAAAAAGCTTTACTTGCCTAGAAAAAGCTAATAATAAAAATATGTTTCGATCTCTTAATTTACACAAACTGGCGGATTATTCAGGCTACTGAAATCAGGAATCCTTTTACGAAACAGCTGAGACGGAGGCTGGGTTACGCCAGGATATACACTGTCACCTTTAATATGTTTTTTCTTATCCATTTTTCTCTTAATTGTGTGCATTATTCTTTCTACCAACGGCTACCCTATCACATACATACATGGCCCTTTCTTTGATATTTTTGAGCTTGTACAGTTTTGAAGACACTCATCCCACCGAAGTCAATACTACGTCATATGAATCGAACACGCTTGAAATTCTTACCATGTCGTTCCAGCTACTGTCATGATTGGTTTCAAATTTCACTTATATAGAGTGAACATGCATTTGATGTACTGCTAAAACGGTACAGGAACATTTGATGCTCCTTTACAATAAAAACAAATATCAAGAAGTTTACGGGGCGATTCGTAATTAATTAAAATATAAATTCCTATTTAAGACTACATGAAATATATCTTAAAAATATCGCTCTCCGATTGGCTGGCCGGAGTGTATTACATTGCATCAAGGTAGAGGCATACAAGCTAATGCAAACCGAAAAGATGTTTCAAGAGGTTCCAGTAAAGTGTTAGGGGTTTCGGAAATACTGCAAAAAAAAAGCCTTTTCTTTCTCCCTCCTTCATTTATTTCTCTTCATTATTTATTCATTCGGTTTTTCTACCTTGCATTTTTTTATATTTTTTTTTATTCTCAATATCTCCACTTGTCTCATTTTTTACCTCTTTCTTCCTTTCATTTCTTTATTCATTCATTTTCTTTCTCGGATTTTGTAGATTTTGCCTGTCTGTTCTTCTGGCATCTGTTAGCACCTGGTGTCATTTTATATATTTATTTTATATATTAAGGTAAAACACATATCCATAAAAAGGGACAAAGCAAACTGGTTTTCTCAAATAAAAATTCATTTACAGCCAAACGTACGTACACCCGCTTCCCTCAAGGTATGACTTTTTGTTTACACGTGCGAATGAGTCAAAGGATTTTTTTTTTTTTTTTCGCTCTCTCTCTCCATTTTCCTTTTTTTTTTTTTTTTTTTTTTTTTTTTTTTTTTTTTTTTTTTGGCACCATGGTTGTATTGCCAGGAGACAAACGCGTCAACTATAGTACACGCATAATAGGTAATTATTTTATTTTAATTCTACACTGCTAT
>NC_061852.1:6239353-6244353 GCF_019202785.1 Penaeus chinensis | reverse complement strand
CCCCTTCCCTTCCCTCCCTTCCTTCCCTTCCCTTCCCTTCCCTTCCCATCCATCCTCCCTCCCCTCCTTGTCCATCCCTTCCCTTCCTATCCATCCTCCCTCTCCCTCTCCCTCCCTTCCCTTCTCCTTCCCTTCCCTTCCCTTCCCTTCCCTTCCCTTCCCTTCCTTTCCCTCCCTTCCCTTCCCTCCCCTTCCCTCCCTCCCTCCCCTTCCCTTCCCTTCCCATCCATCCTCCCTCTCCCTCCCTTCCTTCCCTTCCCTCCCCTTCCCTTCCCTCCCCTTCCCTTCCCTTCCCTTCCCTTCCCTTCCCTTCCCATCCATCCTCCCTCCCCTCCTTGTCCATCCCTTCCCTTCCTATCCATCCTCCCTCTCCCTCCTCCCTCTCCCTCCCTTCCCTTCCCTTCCCTTCCCTTCCCTTCCCTTCCCTCCCTCCCTTCCCTTCCCTTCCCTTCCCTTCCCTTCCCTTCCCTTCCTATCCATCCTCCCTCTCCCTCCCTTTCCCATCCTGCCCCCCCCCCACACACCCCCTACCCCCACGAAAAAAAAACCGCCAATGCTCTTCAATAATCTATCGAGACCCTAACCTTTCCCGCTTGAAATCCGTCTCGTGCTTTGGATTAAATCTTCATGCCGATGGGTGGGTTGGGTTAAGGTGGGTTGGGTTGAGGTGGGTTGGGTTAAGGTGGGTTGGGTTGAGGTGGGTTGGGTTAAGGTGGGTTGGGTTAAGGTGGGTTGGGTTAAGGTGGGTTGGGTTGAGGTGGGCTCGGGTGGGTGTGGGTTGGGGTGGTTGTGGGGGGAGAAATGGGTTAGGGTGGGTGAGTGGGCTGGGCTGGGAGTGGGCTGGGGTGGGAGTGGGTTGGGGTGGGTGTGGGGGGAGAAATGGGTTAGGGCGGGCGAGTGGGCTGGGCGGGGAGGGGGCTGGGGTGGGAGTGGGTTAGGGTGGGTGTGTGGGGTGAAAAGGGTTAGGGCGGGTGAGTGGGTTGGGCTGGGAGTGGGCTGGGTTGAGGTGGGCTCGGGTGGGTGTGGGGGGAGAAATGGGTTAGGGTGGGTGAGTGGGCAGGGCTGGGAGTGGGCTGGGGTGTGAGTGGGTTGGGGTGGGTGTGAGGGGAGAAATGGGTTAGGGCGGGTGAGTGGGCTGGGCTGGGAGTGGGCTGGGGTGTGAGTGGGTTGGGGTGGGTGTGAGGGGAGAAATGGGTTAGGGCGGGTGAGTGGGCTGGGCTGGGAGTGGGCTGGGGTGGGAGTGGGTTGGGGTGGGTGTGGGGGGAGAAATGAGTTAGGGAGGGTGAGTGGGTTGGGCTGGGAGTGGGCTGGGGTGGGAGTGGGTTGGGGTGGGTGTGGGGGGAGAAATGGGTTAGGGAGGGTGAGTGGGCTGGGCTGGGAGTGGGCTGGGGTGGGAGTGGGTTAGGGTGGGTGTGTGGGGTGAAAAGGGTTAGGGCGGGTGAGTGGGTTGGGCTGGGAGTGGGTTGGGTTGAGGTGGGCTCGGGTGGGTGTGGGGGGAGAAATGGGTTAGGGTGGGTGAGTGGGCTGGGCTGGGAGTGGGCTGGGGTGGGAGTGGGTTAGGGTGGGTGTGTGGGGTGAAAAGGGTTAGGGAGGGTGAGTGGGCTGGGCTGGGAGTGGGCTGGGTTGAGGTGGGCTGGGGTGGGTGTGGGGGGAGAAATGGGTTAGGACGGGTGAGTGGGTTGGGCTGGGAGTGGGCTGGGGTGGGAGGGGGTTGGGGGAAAGGGGTTAGGGAGGGTGAGCCGAGTGGGTTAGAAAGGAACTTGAAAGGGGGTTGGGGCGGTCAAGGGGGTTGGTGGGCAGAGTGGGTTGAGTTGAGTGGGCGGGGGAGGGGGTAGAGAGTGGGATGGGCGGGTTGAGTGGTTTGAAGAGTGGGTTGGCTGGGTAGATGAGTGGGTAGAGGGGGGGGGGGGAGTGGGAAGGTTAGGTACTTCCTTCCTCCCTTGTCTTCCTCTCCCTTCCTCTTCCTCTCCTCCTCTCCCACTTCTATCCCCTTTCTCTCGTTTCCTCTTCTCCTCTTCCCCCTTCCTTCCTCTCTCCCCTTTCCCCCCTTCCCCTATTTCACTTCCCTCCACCCCCCCTCCTCCACCCTCCTCCCCACACATTCTGTTTTTCTCTTCGCTTCTTCCATCTACTTCTCTTCCTTCCCTTCCTCTTCTCTCTCCCCTTATTTATCAGCCTCATTTCACTCATGTCACGCCCGATGGAAAGAAAGAGGGGAACAAGAGAGGGAAGAGGAGAGAAGGGGAAGGGGAGGAGGAGGGGAAGAGAGGGGAAGAGAGGAGAGGAGAGAAGAGGAGAGGAGAGGGAAGGAGAGGAGAGGAGAGGGAAGGGAAAGAAAGTAGAAGGGAAGAAAAGGAGAAAAAGAGAGAGATTAAGAGGGGGGGGGGAGGGGGCTAGGAAAGAGGGGAGAAGAAAAGGAAGATAAATAGGAAGGGTCTAGAAAAGGGGAGATGGGGGGGAAGAGAAGAGAGGAGTTACAAAGGCTGCGAAAGAGAAAAAAAAAAAAAAAGAGACGAGAAAGGAGATGGAAAAAGAAAATAAGAGAGAGGAAGAAAGACAAATAAATAAAAGAGATACAGGAAAGATACTAAGGAAGGGGAAACGAATCGTCTAGACACAAGGGAAGAGGAAAAAGGGAATAAGGAAGAGGAGAGGAGAAGAAATGAGAAAAACGACTAGAAGGTAGAGAATAAAATGGAATAAAGGGAGAGCGAAGGGCAGAAAGATGGAAGAGAGAAAGCGAAGATGGAAGAAGACGTTAAAGGAAGAGAGAGGAAAGGTAGGGGATTTAGAAAAGAGGGGAAAGAAAGGGGAATAGGGGAAGAAAGCGAATAGAAGGGTAGAGAAAAAAGGAAGAATGAATATCCGAAAAGAGGAAAGAGAGGAGAACGAAATTAAAAAGTGTTAAGAAAATAAGAATAAGAGACAGTAAAAAAAAAGAGGAACAACAAGTAAATAAAGAGGAAGGAAGAGGAAGAAGAAGAAGCAGAAGACAAAGAAGATGAAGCAGAAGAATAAAAAAAGAAGACAAAGAACAAGAAGAAGAAAAAAAAAGAGCTAAATTTTTTTTAAAAATCGAGACGCAGAGACAATGGTGCCAAAGGCGACTCCTGTGACGTCACGCACGCAACCCTTCCCTCCCCCCCCCCCCACACGAAATACGAAATTTCCCCCTCGCCGTCGCCGACACGCCCTCAATTCCTTGGAGTTCCGGCGCCGCGAAATGGCCTCTCATGTGGCGCCGGGTCGAAAGGCGTCGACGTGCATTGGAGAGAGAAAAAGGGGCGGGGTGGAGGGGGTGGGGGCGGGGGTGACCTGGAGGGGCGGGAGGGTGGGGGCGGGGGTGACTTGGAGGGGCGATGGGGGGGGGGGGGGCGGGGAGGGCGGGAAGGGAAGGAAAACAACAGCCGAACACGCACACAGATAGATGCGTGTATACAAACACACTTTCCCGCACAAAGACACGTACATAGTTAAATATCACATTCACATAGTCCACTTACACGTTTACGTACTCACATACACACACACACACACACACACACACACACACACACACATACAAACACACATACACACACACACACACACGCACACACACACACACACACACACAAACACACACGCACACATACAAACACACATACACAGACGTAGTCACACATACATGCACACGCACACGTGATAAATTAAAAGGCGGGAAAAGGAGAGAGAGGGGGGGGGGGGTGGAGGAAGGAGGGGAGGTCAGAGACTGATCGTTATTTTGAAAACAAGTTAGAGGCATCAAGGTATCAGGATCTATTTTCCTTTCTCTCTCTCTCTCTTTCTTTCTCTCTCTCTCTCTCTCTCTCTCTCTCTCTCTCTCTCTCTCTCTCCCTCTCCCTCTCCCTCTCCCTCTCCCTCTTACTCTCTCTCTCTCTCTCTCTCTCTCTTTCTCTCTCTCTCTCTCTCTCTCTCTCTCTCTCCCTCTCCCTCTCCCTCTTCCTCTTCCTCTTCCTCTCTCTCTCTCTCTCTCTCTCTCTCTCTCTCTCTCTCTCTTCTCTCTCTCTCTCTCTCTCTCTCTCTCTCTCTCTCTCTCTCTCTCTCTCTCTCTCTCTCTCTCTTTCTCTCTCTCTCTCTCTCTCTCTGCCTGTCTATCTTTACTTCTACCCCCCCCCCCCCCATCTCTTTCTTCCTGCCTCTCAGTATATCTTGTCGTATCCGTTTATCTATTGAGATTTCTTTTCCTTTCTCTCTCTCCCTTTTCCTCACTCTCGCAAGTTCCCTCTCTCCCTTTCTCGTACTCTCCTCCTCTTCCTCTATCCCTCTCTCCTTCAATCGCACTTTTCCCTTTTTCCCTCCCTTGCAATTGTAACTGCAAGATCATGCAACGGGACGGCTTGCCACGCTGCTTCCCCCCCACTCACACTACCCCTCCCCCTATTACAGATCATGCAACATTGCAACATAACTCTAATATCTGCAACCCGCAGCCGTGACAAATAACAATAAATCTGCTTGTCTGAGGGAATTCCAATAAACAGATTTTTTTTTTGTATCACATCAATTGCTTTTTCCTAGACATAATTCGATCTTGGAACCCAAAGAAAATGAATCAATCATTCAAAAAATAAATGAGTTACCCCCCTTCTGCTCTCCCCTTTCTCGTTTTCTTCAAAATCTCGACTTCCTCTAAACCATAAAAAGACAAATAGATAAACGAAACTGATTCATGGATGACAGACAGGATCGGATTTCACAAAGGAAAGAAATGAGAGTTTATTTTCCGTAAATACCTGAAGAGTTTTACGAATCACCTTTCCACAGAGGCAGATAAATATTGATCTTTGAGTCATGCTCCCGAAATCCCATAGCAACAATATTGATTATCACTATTGTTATTGTTATTATTATGACAATTATTACCCTTATCATTTTTTTTATTATCATTATCGTTATTATTGTTGTTATTGCTAATTTTGTTGCTGTCGGTGTCATTGTTAGTTATGATCATAAGTATT
>NC_061852.1:6212446-6214253 GCF_019202785.1 Penaeus chinensis | reverse complement strand
TATATATATATATATATACCTATCTCTCGTTCCCTTCTATAATTACTTCATCTTTCACCATCCGCTTTTCGAAGTCAGCCACCAACAAGCAAGAAAATGGACGCTGCTCAGGGCTCCTCAGCCTTCCTCTCGGGCAGACGCCGAGGCTTCCCGGCGGACTCGGAAGCCCCGAGAGGCAGCTGGCAGATGGCGGCCTTCGCGCTCCCGCAGTCGCCGTCGTCCAGGTACAGGAAGCGGGACTTGTCCATGAAGGCGCAGTCGCCGCTGTCGCTGCCGCTCGAGGTCGGCTCCTGGGGGCGGGGCGGGGGCGGCGAGGGGCGGGGCGGGGGCGGAGAGGGGGAGGGGCAGGGAAGAAACGGTTACAAAAGGAGCAGCAGAATACAGTGCATTCATGTCGGCCATGTCTCTCGTTTTCACTCATGACATCACGAGCCACTGTTGTAATCTTACCTGTTTATAGTCATTGCCATAATCGCTGTACAACGCCCAAAAAGGTGTGCCCATTCTCACGGGCGTTCCATTCAGCCACGCCCACTCTCCCTCCGTCTCGGTGTCGTTGGCGCCCACCCAGTAATCATGTTCAGCCAGACCTGTTGAAAGAGTTTGATTATCTTTCTCTTTCTTCTTCCTCTCATTTCGTCTCCCCCTTTTATATTCCTTTCTCATTTTGGGCAAAATGCAGCTTTCGCCACCATGCTCCCTGAACCATTCCAGCAAGCACACTCGATTCCCGAGGCCCTTCAGAGTAACCAAAAGGTGTTTCCCCGGCCTCTTCTGTCACCCCACCGCATCTTCACTGACCTTCCACGAACCCTGACCTTTCTCGTTCAAGAAGTCCAGCAGCTCCATGTAGAAATTCATCGACTCGAGTGTGACCAGGTCGGCCCCGAACTTCTCGCACAGGTACCTGGCCTCCGCCCACGTCACTGACTCGAAGATGTCCACCAGGATGCACTTGCCGCCCACCGCGTCGAAGGGCGCGAGGCAGGAGCTGTGGGCGTTATCCCTCGTCGGGGGGAGGATCCTCCAGTGATAACTGCGAAAAGGACACGCCAGGAAGTAGGTTTGGTCGGTCTGTTCTTCCGGACGATTGCAAACTACCCGTAATTATCCACGATAACCTCTCCATCACGCCACTCACTTCAATAAAAGGTAATGCCACCCCCCTTCCCCCCGACCTACCGACAAGCGCCGAGAGCCATAGCAGCCTGGCACCCACGAGCCTCGTCTCCATCTTCGCCAGAGAAAGGGACGGAACAGCCGAATCGTGTCTCCTCTATCCCGCCGAGTGGCTGTCACTGGAAGGCAGGCCGGGAGCTCGCAATACCTCTTTTTTATCCTTCCTCCTTCCGCCCCTCTTTGGCAATCTGCACTGCTATACGTTGATTGTTGTGTGCAAGCAGTGACCTGTCAGTGCATGATAAGATTGTAGGTGTTGCTATGTCACCAATGCAAGCGAAGCCGTTTCGAAATGGAAGGTGAAAAGAACTCGAACGAAATGTGTATATCACAAATAGACGTGATTCGACACTTACGGCAGTCTGGTCGATAAGATGTCATTATGAGAATCGCTACATCTCTCGCGAAAGTCATATCGAAGGAACAGACTCCTTTTTTGTACAGGAAATGGCGCATTTGAACTTCTCTTCTGACAAAATTCCTTCGTCTCGACACAAATGACAGTGCTTACATATATATATATATATATATATATATGTGTGTGTGTGTGTGTGTGTGTGTGTGTGTGTGTGTGTTTGTGTGTGTGTGTGTGTGTGTGTGTGTGTGTGTGTGTGTGTGTATTGCCGCA
>NC_061852.1:6197446-6199946 GCF_019202785.1 Penaeus chinensis | reverse complement strand
GGTACATTCATGGAGATCCTGGCTTACGAAAGACTTGCTTGAAGAAAGCTGCCATGACCGAACAGGTCGAAGCTTGGACATCACATCCCTAAGCTTGGCTGCATAAGCCAGTGGAACTGCAGAGAAATTTACCAGGTAGCCAGATAGATGTTCCATATACAAGCTCAGCATAAGTGGAGCCAAGGTCTGATCTGAGTGAGCTCCTGATGTCTAAAAGTACAAGAGGGAAAGAAGTAGTCCAGTCTTCATGCTGATGAGCCATTAATGATGTTTTCAGCTGACGATGATATCGTCCGACAAGACCATTTGCCTGAGGATGGTAACTGGAAGAGCGATAACATCGAATTCCAAGCAAAGTCATAAGTTTGCTCCAAAGTTGTGACTCAAATTGACTTCCCCTGACTGATGTTTAATTGGCTAGTATTCCAAATCTTGATACCCAACCAGTAATAAAGGCTCGTGCTACAGTATCAGCATGGATGTCAGCAAGAGGAATTGCCTCTGGCCATCTAGTAAATCTGTTGACATAGATGAGGATGTACCTGTATTCATTGGAGTAGAGCAGGGGACAAACAAGATCAACATGAACATGGTCGAATCTAGAGGTAATCAGTTTGAATGAATCTCGAGATTAGAAGATGCTGTGATCCACGCATCAGGATGAGAGATGTCATGGAGTTGCTTGAAGATGGTATGTTAATATTTCTGAGGTAGACATGAACAAATGGTGTCTGTAGAAACATTAACTTTAATATTCTTCAGTTAAAATGCAGGACTGTCTTTCAGTTGCTGCAGCTCAACATCATTGGCTTGGTCTGCAGCAATTGCTGCATAATCAATGAAGGAAGAATCGACAGCAGAGACATTGCGAGACAGGGCATCAGCTGGAGTATTAACTTGGCCTTTAAAGTACCGGATGTCTGTGATGAACTGTGAAATGTAGTCCATATGACGAAGTTATTGAGGAGTGTAGGTAGACTTTTTGGTGTTGAAGATTGTAGAGAGTGGCTTGCAGTCGGTGAAGATGTAGAACTTCTTGCCTTCTACTAAGTGCCAAGACCATTGGATCACTTTATAAACAGCTAAAAGTTGTTGATCAAATGTGTTATAGTTCCGTTCAGCATTAATTAGTTTCTTTAAGAAAAAGGCTAAAGGTTTCCATACACATTCCAGATGTTGCAGAACAGCTCCAGTGCCAGTGATAGGGCATCTTGACTGGGAAAGCTGAGTGTAGTTATTGCACTGAGGGCTTGCTTAGCAGCATCGTAGGCAATATTAGCTTCAGGAGTCCAGACAAGAGCAACTGACTGAACTCTCTTGCGAGGTCTGATTATGGAATACTGAGGTTGGAGAGGAAGAGAATGCTTTGGAATGAATCTGTTGTAGTAGCTAATCATCCCTGGGAATTCCTTGAGCTGGCGCTGTGTATTTGGCAGGAAGTGGAGTGATTGATGTTGCAGAAACTCTGTGGTCGAGAAAATCAACAGACGAAACTCTATACACACCGCGATACCGTGCTGGAAGTAGTCAAAGAGACTTTGCATGTGTAGAGCGACAAGTTATTTCAATGTGATGAGTAACAGAATGCCTTATAGGTAGGGTTGCAGATTATGGCTGAGAAAGGAAAGGACTTCAGCAGTGAAGCAAATGGGTTGTTGGCATCGATTGTGGAGATCTATAAGCTATTTCCATGTAGAAGTTGAGCATTAGTAGACTTCGTAGAAATGGTGTCAATGAGTCTCCGATTTTTAATGTCAACTAGGTTGTTGAAGTTTCTAAAAAAAAATCGGCACCAAGTATGTCTTGAGACACAGCTGCTACATAGAAAGTCCACTGTAATGTGCGCTAAAGTTTGAGGTTGAGTGTAAGTGTTCAGGGACAGTTGATCCTTTGACTGCATGCAAACATGTTCAGAAAGAATGATTTGTGACTTGTCTTTGCAGGCAAAATGCTAACCTCGGTGCCATTGTCGACTAGGACCTTGATGTTGGAGAGTAGGTCCCACACATGAAGAAGCATGGAAGAGGTGTGGCGAACATTATGCACCTCTAATGCTTGCCTCTGCTGTTTAAAGTTATATTGAGGTTGCAGGGCTGAAGACACTTCCTTGAATTTACTGTGATAGAAGCATATGTCATCTCTTCCTCTGGACTGACTTCTTGACCTGTAGCGTGACTTATTGTTGGTAGAGATGCAGCAAGACTTGATTTTGGAGAGCATTACTCAGGAAAGTGAGTTTTGCAACAAGTTCTGCCAACTGTTCTGTTTGAGATATGGAAGCTACTTCGGCCACAGAACGAGAAGTAGGGAAGCGAATCTGCTAATTCAGCGAGTTTATTGATGGTGACCTTCCCTTTTACTGTGAATAATCCCTGATGAATACGGTATTAGAGTAATTTGGGACAAGACGAGACACTAACTGTATTTTTTTCAAACAAAACATTCTGTAATTAAATACAATTTTTGCCAAATGGCTAACATAAGCTCACTCCTGCAGATT
>NC_061852.1:6177446-6179946 GCF_019202785.1 Penaeus chinensis | reverse complement strand
GAAACAGAGAGAGATAACCATCCACAAGAAAATACATTTAGGCCATTTCTTTCTTTAATCTCCCTAATAACGGAAAGGCCACAGGACGAAATCTCACACAACACCGACAGAGAGATGAGAGTTACCATGCATGTAACATTTAACAAAATGAACCAAACGTGTTATTAATACCCAAGCTCACTATTCTAATGAGATTCCACAAACGACCGTTATTGGCTTTAAAGTGATTCCTTAATTCATTCTAAGCTTGTATCTTTCCATATTCTGTTATGACCTATCAGATAAAATACATCGTATTTCAAGTCTCTTATTTTCTCTCGACGAGTTGTATTTCAAAACTCCGTCTCATTTTGACTTTATTTCGATTGTAATAAAACACGTCTTATATTTGCTTCATAATTCCGGCTGTAATATCCCACACTTTTTCCTTCTTTTCAAGCAGTTCTTAAACATGTAAGTAACATGTGATCTAACATGACCAAAGGTGTGTGATAAACGTAACAGAAATTGTTAAGACGGGCAGGTGAAGGGGAAGGAGGAAGGTTGATTTAGATGTATTGACATGGATGTATTAGAATACTTTCCAAATCCTCTTTATATACACAGGTCACTAGATCGACCAAATTACCCGTCCAGTATCTTCATTGTGTGTGTAGATAAGGGAAAAACGGAAAAGGAGAGAGAGAAAGAGAGAGAGAGAGAGAGAGAGAGAGAGAGAGAGAGAGAGAGAGAGTGAGAGAGAGAGAGAGAACCACAATATATTTTTTCTATCGAGAATATTTTATTTAACAACCCCAACCTAGAAATATAATTTACTGCCATAAGCAGAGAGGGATTTTTTTTTATCTTTCTGTCGAGAATATTTTATTAAATAATAGCCCCACTCCTTTGCACGACACTGGAATATATGTTATGTCCCTCTAGTGATTGCTGGCAAAAAGGACGTAGAAAAGAAGGGTAGAGCGCAATAGCATGACATAAAACAAGGGAACTTTTGCCACACGAAGCATCTGTCACCAACGTCATATAACCTGGCAGCTGCATTGTGAACCTGTCTACAAATAATCCCAGAGTGACATTTTAACATCGTTAAGTAAGGCACATCCGTATGCGCAGGAATGACATTAGCGGTTCTTGCTAATGTCAGGTGAAATTGCACGCCTGTTGGAAAATCAAGGTTGCTAAATTACCGAAATTCGTCTAAGAGAAACCGCCAGTTATTCGTGACGTCGAAAGTAAAATAGTGTAAAATATTTATTTGTCTTCCCCGTTTGCCGACTTATACAAGATAGCCAAGAAGTAGTTTAAAAAAGAAAAGAAAAAAATGCCCCATAAAGAAATGGTGCGAATAAGGTTTAGAATCTTCCTCACAACACTAGTTCGAATCACTTGCGACCAAACCTTTGGCTTGTTATATTTGTATACTTTATTTATTTTTCATTTTCTTTACCATTATTTTTATAAAGATAAAGCCAAAGGCGGCTTATCTTTTGCTAATCTTTTTTATTTTTATTTCAACACACAGAACTCGGCTCGGTTTCTTATTTTCCATGTTTTTATATAACAATACACGACCTGAAAAAGCACACCCTAAACATAAACAGTTTAAACCTTAATTCAAAGAAATGACGATATTTAAGGATAGACAAGACAATTGATATATCTGATAAGAGAGGAACAGCTGAGAGAGAGAGGCTGGGGCTCGCCTGCACGTCACGCTGTCACCTTTTGTATTTTTTTAAATATATATAGAGACAGAGATGGGAGGAAGGGAAGGCGAGAGAGTGTGGAAGAAGGGAAAGGAGAGAGGGAAGAAGGAAAAAAGCGGGAAAAAAAGAGTAAGAACCATTTTACAGATTCTTTTTTTTTTTTTTTTTTTTTTTTGACGAGAAGTTAAATCCCTTACTGTGTTGTCCTTTTCAGGCAGAAAGAAGGGAAGAACACTGTTATAAATGACCAGAGTGATTTTCCTTATCTCGTGTAATTTGTTATTTACCTAAAATACCTCAATGATTAGATTGTCCAATTGCCTCATATTCAACTTTATAATGTCATTATTAAAGGGCAACGAACCTTTATAGCGGGAACTCTCCTGTAATTAGTTGAATCATAAAGTTTCCCAGTAGAGTACGATTAATGCTGAGATCTATCTATCTAATATATATATATATATATATATATATACATATATATATTTATTTATCAGTCTATCTATGTGTTTACTTAGCTATCTATTTAGCTATTTATATATACATATATATACATATATATATATATATATATATATATATATATTGCGACAAAAATACTGTCATTGGATTATATGTTTATGCATATATATATATATATATATATATATATATATATATATATTTATATAATTATATGAATAAGTCGTAGACACTTGAAGGCTTAGTCATCATTACGCGAACAGCATACAGCGGATGCTATATGGGACGAGACGCGAAATATAAAATTACATCTCGAAGATTCGAAGCAG
>NC_061852.1:6165786-6170786 GCF_019202785.1 Penaeus chinensis | reverse complement strand
AAGCTAAATAACGGAAAACACAAAGCCTTTACACTATCCTGAGTCTCTCGTGTATATATGTGTGTGTGTGTGTATGTGTGTGTGTGTGTGTGTGTGTGTGTGTGTGTGTGTGTGTGTGTGTGTGTGTGTGTGTGTGTGTGTGTGTGTGTGTCTGTGTGTGTACATATATATTTACATATAAACATATATATATTATATATATTATATATACATATATATATACTTGGCACGGTTATGACTAGAAATACATACCTAGCTGTGAGTTTCCGATGCGATGGCGACCTCGCCTCTCTCCAACCACGTCTGTGAGGGGAATAAGTAGTTTCTGTGTTATCCTTGAGTTATCTTTTCTCGTAGAGGGTGAAGCGTGCCACAAGGGAAGTGGGCGCTGGGGCACGACAACGATATGTCGGATTTCCTCCTATAGAAAGTCTGGTTTGTTTACCCTGAGTACGGGAGGAAAGGATTAATAATGAACAGAGAAGAAAAGAATGGTTATAGTTGTTAGAATATGTAAAATACACAGACACACGCACGCACACACACACATACATAATGGGTCATCAGAGCTCCTGAGGATCAAGGTATTGAGGAAATAGAAGTTGTTTGTGTCGCTTTTTTTGGATGGTGAATTGTACGGTTATGTATACCACAGGCAGCCTTCGACAGAGGTATTTGTGAGTCTATCTTCGTGTCGACCAGGCAGAGGTCGTCCACATAGCATGGCTACACTGCATTGTTTCCTTTCGGCGTGAAAATGCGAAAAGCTGGACGCAGTTTCCTTTGACGTGAAAATGCGAAAAGCTGGACGCAGACCGCCAAGAATGAAGAGCCTACACTTTTTAAGTTCCTGAATTTACATATCATTATCCCCATAACCCATATCTACACTGCACAAGGAGGCAGGTGAGGACAACCTTGTCATCACTTGGTAGCGGAAGTTGGTTCACATTCATTCTTCCTATGGTCCTATGGTCAGTCTAGTAGCTCTGACTGCTTCATCAAGAGGAACGTTGTTGAGCTTTGATGTTGAAGCTGACAGGTTATTTGCACCCCATGCTGATGTGTGTGGCCATTATGCCAAATTACGGATAGCGCTTCCATACATTTAATAGGCATGTCAGGCTCACCTTCCCTATAGCAACCACACAGGTCGCAATAACCTGTAGGAACCCTTTCTCAGTTGCACAGAGGTTTCTGCAACAGTTGTACTTAATAAAAGCCAGTCGTGGCTCTTCTACAGAAGTCGGTGTCGACCTTCAGTTCCAAAGGTAAGTCTTGTCAATGCATGTCAGACCTACGCACCCAGGCAGAATTGCAACAATATTGGCAGTCAATGTGACCCTAATATCACTCAATGTTGCCCATTATTGATTTTAGGTGATAGCTCTGCCCAGTATCCAATCCATGCAGGGTTCCTAGTATAGATACAAAGTATCATTTCGATATATGGAGATATACTTTTACGACGCTGAACAAAATGGTACAAAATTCCATGAGTGGACCAAAAGTGGGTACTGTCTGTCTTTTAATATGTATGTATGATACTTTTTATACCAATCATCTTATAAGGAGTGCTGAAGGCTTGAAAACGCCCCGTTACCCTTGGTAGTCTCACTCTTGACGTGCGATTTAGCAAAAATGGGTGAGCATCGAGCAGCTGGCAATTCTTACGTATTGGACGTGAAAGACACAAGTAACGGGCTACTAGGGGCTCTAGTAAGGCTCAGATACCTGCAGGCTGCAGTAGAACCTCAAGGTTTTAATAATGATCCTGTTGACGCGTGGGACGGAAAAATGTTTATATTACACTGGCATCGGAAATGTAGGTCTTTGTATTAGCTCGAGTTGCCTTATAATCATAGAGCAATCTGATAGGTTCCATATTGATATTTCCATTTTCTCTACAAACAGCTTCAATGCCTATAAGCAGGTAGATTCGAAACTTTTTGAACATATATACACATGTATACATATAAATATATATATATATATATATATATGTGTGTGTGTGTGTGTGTGTGTGTGTGTGTGTGTGTGTGTGTGTGTGTGTGTGTGTGTGTGTGTGTATGGATATATATATATATATATATTTATTTATTTTTTTATTTTTTTATTTAAAAGACTGTAAATATATTCCTACTGTGTATCTATCTCGAAATAAAACAATCTCTCTCACACACACACACACACACACACACACACACACACACACACACACACACACACACACACACACACACACACACACACACACACGCACACACACACACACGCACACACACATATATATATATATATATTTATATTTATATTTATCTTTATATATATATTTATATATATAAATTTATATGTATTTACAATTATAAATTTATATATATTATATATATATTATATATATATTATATACATAATATATAATATATATTATATATAATATATACATAAGATATAATATGTATTGTATATAATAATATATATAACAAATATAATTCATATATATAATTCAAATATAATATGTTTATAATATATTTACATATGTTTCATATATATAAATACATATATATGTATGTGTGTTTACCTAGCTGTAATATTCAGGATTTGAGTTAAGCTCCTATTATAATGTATCCATATCCTCAATCATCCACATTTCTCGCTCCTACTAACTACTCCCTCATATTAGTCCAAACCTCTACACTTCTATTCGGGAAGTCATACTTCTTAACCCATTCGCGATGGGCATGTCACTTATCTGTGCCATGCCCGCTGTGAGTTTAGTTAATTGTTTATGCACGTAGATGGCTACACTTGTACTAAGTCACCAATGAGCCAATTACGAGTACTGCCTGTCTCGCCCGTTTACTCTTTTCTTTGATTTGCGAAAATATTTTACGTTATCTTATTTTGCTATTATTATTGTTTATAACATTATAGTAATTATAATGTTTATAATAAAAATAACACCATCGGTATTCATAATACTAGTAAAAAATATATTTTCCCGCCAATTCAAGGACAGGTGAAATCAGGTAAGGCAGAGCCATCTATGTGTAGAGACATTTCACAAAAAAATATATAAAAAATGAGCACAGCATTTTCCCAATTTTTTGTGTGTGGGTGTGGGTGGGTGGGTGGGTGGGTGTGTGTGTGGGTGTACGTATTGGATATTGACTGATATACGTTTTTGGTAAAATTTTGGATACTTCTTTTTTTCTCTTTTCTTTTTTTACTAGGAACATTGACATGTGCCCACCACAAAATCCAGAAATGTCAGTACCAATACACAGACTTGATTTGAGTCCAATAACGCCTTCTGGAGGTCAAAGTAAGTTGCCAGAAGCCCATAACGGAAGTGCTAACGGTACTCATCCCTAACTCAAGGTGGAAGGATGTTGGTCACTCGCGGATTTGCTGAGAGTGAATCCGTAGTGTCCCGGCTTCTGGTACTTCAGGAAGTGGTCCCTGGTGTGAGGGATAAGAGCGAGCATCTTGTCTGGGAGGATGAATAAGGTAATGTCCAGCGACTCCTTCTTCCCCATACAGAGAGAAATGACCCAAGCGGGCCTAGGGGAAGGGTGCCAAACTACCTAGAGCGGATGTTCGACGCTTCCTACTCTGACCTCGAACCCCAGGTGGTCAGTAGGGTTGCGTTCCACCCCTGGCGCCGACCCGGACATCGCCTCACACAAGTGCAAGGAATTTCCAAGGGGGTGAGGGGGGGGGGGGGGTCCCGTCCCCGTCCGCGGCTCAAACTCAGACGCAGACGAAGCGCAGATGAATGAATGAAAACATGAAATAAAATACGCAAACCAGCGACGTAGGAATCGGCAAAATTGCATTAAACCTATCTAAAAGTGAATAAAATATGATATTAAAATTACCGTCTACTCACCAACTCGCTCAAGATTTTGATTTTTACTGCTGTTATATCTGCATCGCCATCATATATATCAATAAGTAATTTTCAAACTTAAGTCTTCCGGTATTTAAAAAAAACATACATTAAAAATACAATCAAATTATAAACACATTAAGTAACAGCCCAGAATTTTTACCCACTTATCACATATTTAATCACAGGCTAGATACGTGGTAACATTGCATAAGAAAACCTGTTGTTTTGGTAACTATGTAAGTGCTAACGTTATTACTATTGTTATTACTAATCATTATTATTAGTATCATATCATCTCCATTATTGTTATCATTATCATTTTCATGGTAACTATCATATCATCATTATCATTATCATGTTTTATGTTGTTTCTATTATCATTATCGTTTATTATCATTATCATTATGATCACTATTATTATTGTTATTATTATTATTATTATTATTATTATTATTATTATTATTATTATCATTATTATTATTATAATTATTGTTATTTTTATCATTACATTTTTCCTATTATTATAATTATTATTATTATTATTATTATTACTATTATTATTACTATTATTATTACTATTATTATTATTATTGTTATTTTTATTACTATAATCTTTAGGATTATTGATGCTTTGTTGTTGTTGTTATCATCATTACTTGTATGATGATTATTACCATTATTAGAAGTACCGTTATCCTCAGTATCATTATTACTATTATTATAATGATTATTATTATTACCATTGTTATTGTCCTTATCATTGTTGTTGTTATCATTATCATTATCATTATCACTATCATCATCATCAGCAGCAGCAGCAGCAGCAGCAGCAGCAGCAGCAGCAGCAATCATCAATCATCATCAATCATCAATCATCGTCATCGTCATCGTCATCATCATCGTCATCATCATCGTCATCGTCATCGTCGTCATCATCATCATCATCATCATCATCATCATCATCATCATCATCATCATCATCATTATAATTATCATAATTAAGTATGTTGTTGCTGTTATCATCAGCGGAAGTAGTAGTAATAGCAGTACCAGCATTATACCCATCTTCATTATCATTATAAATGTATTTGTATTACTGTTATTA
>NC_061852.1:6155786-6160786 GCF_019202785.1 Penaeus chinensis | reverse complement strand
ATGATGACACTGATTCGGTGTTTTATTTTTTTTTATTTTTTTGTTATACTTTAGTGTTCGATATTGTGGCGAGTGATATATATATATATATATATATATATATATATATATATATATATATATATATATATATATATATATATATATATTTATATATATACATATATATATATTTATATATATATATATATATATATATAATGGACATTCTCTATCGTGGTTCCTTCATAGATTTCGTGGATTTTGCAGTTTAAAGTTCAGAAAAGGAACTTTTGTTATTGATTATAATAGCATCAACATTTATATCGTATTATCAATACTTAGACTTTCTTCATTAGACGACCGACTGCCCAGTGATCAAAATAAAGTTTTAGATCAGCAAATCATGAAATCATTCTTAATTTATTACTGGACATGACTGTATTTCACTACTGGCAAAGAACCCAGTATATGTTATTCCTTTATCGTGAACTGATAAACAAACGCCTGCTGGTCTAGATAATATTAAGATAAAGCCCGAGATAGTACAGTTGAAGAACACCGAAACTGTGCTATTTACTCGTGCAAAAAAAATGTAAGTACTTTCTTGCAAATAATTAAGTGCCCGAAAAATATCTCTTGCTATATCCCAAATATCTAGCTGTCACCGGGTACAGGAAATAAAAGCCTTAGTCTGAAGAATACTGACTCTTGCTGCAGTCTACACGTTGATTTACTGCATTTTTCCCAAGGAACAAGTCAAGGATGCTCATGCAACGTGGCAGAAGTGGATAAGATGTCTGTACTGATAACAAATATCTTTGTTCCCGAAAGCAAGTGTATGATAGCTGGTGAAAATACATCAAAACTTGCATCATGGGCGTGTTGAGTTCAGTAAACCAGCACAGACATAGTAGCATCAGGAAGATTTGTTAATACAGTATTTAGAGACCAAGGATGGGCATTTGCTCATGCTGTACCGTACACTCATGTACAGCTAGAATAAGGCTTTGCCGTGTTACCTATTGCACCTCGTGTTGCAGAAAAGGGTTGCAGCCACCATAATTTATATAATAACTGGAGGACAAGAATATATTAGATATTTTGTAAATCATTTCAGTTTTGTCTCTATCAGTGCTGAATTTACGGTATAGCAAGAAATGCCAAAGGTCCCACGCTTTTGGTGGCCCCGCAAAGCCTATGCTACAAATACAATATATATTATAGTATCTGGTGGAGATATGTGTTCCCGCCAGATACAATATTATATTTAAATGTTGAATAATTATATATCCATGGGACAAAGTGTCTGTCCCAACTAGGGGCCCCTACTGTTATCATATGCTACGGGCACTGAGCTACCTAATTCAAATCCTGGTATTTATATTCAGCTGCTCCTTTCGAAAAACTTGCATACCCTACAAAACATTGAAAAGGAACACGTTGATTGATCTCCTCCCCCCCCCCCCTGAAAAAAAACATATACGTTCAGGAGAGCAAAATCTTGTCACAAAATCCACAAAGGAACATTGCTTTGGTAGAGAGAGAGAAAGAGAGAGAGATAGAAAGATAGAGAGAGAGAGAGAGAGAGAGAGAGAGAGAGAGAGAGAGAGAGAGAGAGAGAGAGAGAGAGAGAGCGAGACAGAGAGAGAGAGAGAGAGAGAGAGAGAGAGAGAGAGAGAGAGAGAGAGAGAGAGAGAGAGAGAGAGAGAGAGAGAGAGAGAGAAGGCGATAGAGAGAGAGTGGAAGAGAAAGAGAGAGTGTTGGGGAAAGAGAACCAGAGAGAGTGTGGCAGGTCAATAAGCATATAAACATAAAACGTTAGCCATACCACCCCAAGCTAAATCAAGCTCCACATAGGCTCCACGTTGCCTGTGCGTTTGCCCGCATGAGTGCCGACACCAGAGCACGAGCGCGACACCAAGATGAAAATTAAGGTCGACCTTATCTGGCCTGGGATAATGAGCTTCGTTTCCTTTTGGTCAAGACCTTCCCCCAGCCACCGCTTCAGCGATTGCTCCAAGTCTTTTGAAGCATGTGTTAAGCCATATAAAATATACGTGCAGTCACTCACGTTTTTTGCTGGGTATAGGTGTTAAGTGCGGGAACTTTTGTGACAGGAAACGGAAGCGAGGTAGCATTGCTGTGAAAAGCTGTATTGTCATCTTGGCCAGCAAACATGAATTATCATTCATTCATTAATTCATTTATCTCGTTTTTAGAAATGTATATTGTTTCAGCTAGAACACATTCAACATATTCGTGATTTTTTATCAAAGCGAGAATGAACACCTTGTGAGTACACGTGAATTCGTATAGTAATGTCTCGAAATTCTGTGTACTTCATTCTCTTCTTGTACGAGTTTCGGTTATTGACTATTATAAATTCACTCGTTCTTACTCTTTCAGTTCCTTTGATTATCTTGCTGATTTCGTTTATCTTTATCTCGGACATCATATAATTTATTTCTACTCTCGTTAATAGCTCCCATAATTTGGCTGTTTGTCGTTGTTACTACCATAGGGATGACTATAGCACCGTTACATTGCTCAATAGTGACAAATCTTATTGCCGCTAGGATGGAGTTGTAATGCGATATCTGTATGAATTAATTATCTGAATATAGCGTTAGTATATTTCCCTTATCACAGGGATGCCTGATATAACCTTGGATTTCATAAATCGCCTGATAGATTTATGCCTTGACGTGCGATATTAGGTGTAGAGTAAAACCGAAGTTGTTCGTTCGATCGACAACTTTTTTGTTCGAGTCGGTATGAGCCTGCATTTACGTCCGTTCATAAGTGTAGGCTGGAATCATTATTCGCTTATTAAGCACACACTTCTCATCCTCTTGGAAGTCGCGTGCATGTTCTGGGTAAGATCCCAGGCGACTTTGTGATTGCATGATTGCATGAAGGTCACTGATACGAGTACCCATCACAGATTCGCCGAGTAAATTGGATTAAATATGGATTTTCCCATTAACTTAATTTCTTTCGGTAATTTAGGCATAGGAACCCCCGTCAATGAAGTCTTAATTAAGTTGGCTGACATGCATAAGCAAGACAGGGTTACCTTGGTATATCAGAATTGTGTAGCGAATCCGAAAATAAAATTAGATAGAATCATGGATTGTACAGTGTATATCTGAGGCAAGAAGTTATGCATTCCGAGAAGCTTGTAAAAAAAATATTAATGTCACCGTTCGCTAATCTGTACATTTCGTCGTATATCATTAAGTGTTGAGTTCAGTATGGTAGTAAAATAATTTTGTATTGGTATAATTTCTAATTATCGCATTATTGTTAAAATGAACGATAATCCTCGTATTTGCAATGTATTCTTTGTGAGCTCACTTTCATTCAGGCTCACTCTCACTTTCATTCTTTCTCGTTCTCACTTACACACACTTACTCATTCACACAGAAAAAAAAGACATTGAAACCTATCATTAATATGATTTGTTGTCGTCGTTGTAGGCGTTAAGAACGATGTTGTATATCTTTTGCCTGCGATTTTGTCTGTAGTGACAAGTGAACGCTAAAGCTGTACATCTCTTCTTGAAAAAGATTATCTCACATCAAACCATGATGTCATTTTACTATGACTGAGTAAGCGTCAAATAACGAAAAGCTTATATAAAGGAAATATTTGTACGGTCTTGATTTATCAAACTGGTAGGGACATACAACAAAGTACTTTAAAATATCTTGTGTTAAAAGTGTCACAACACAAAGGTGCGCATAAATTTGCCTATTGGTATAAATATAAAGATTTTTTTTTTTTTTTTCGTTCTTATGATAATATAATGATATGATAACAACAACTAAAGCACAGGAATAAATACCGTGGTACCATAGTTCGTTAAATCTAAAATATTTCTTTTCACACGTTTTATCCTGTACACCAAGCAAATCTTTAGCCATGATGTACAATGTACATGTGAAATTTACTTCAAACGTTGAAGTGAAGTTGCGGGAACTAGGGATGTTCCCCGTAAACGTGCCGGGCATGAGACTATTCATTCTGAAAAGAAGCTAGAGTTTCTGATATCTAATTTTCTTTGCAAAATTTACAAGATATACGGCGGTTGTTCTTTAACGAAAGATATTATCCTTTTTCTTTGTTCAATGTGTGAAAGGGACAAGACGGCAAAAGTTAACTAAACGATGAAATCATAAAAAATAGCGAGGCTTCATAAGATAACGCAATCACTAATTTGCATATGTCTTCCGGCCTGGAAATGAGAGTCTAGGAATTCCCATCCTTCTGCCGGATATGATGTAATGATGCAATAATATACCAACAATAAGATAACGATATTGACAATAAACATAATAATAG
This sequence comes from Penaeus chinensis, assembly GCF_019202785.1. NCBI lineage: Eukaryota > Metazoa > Arthropoda > Malacostraca > Decapoda > Penaeidae > Penaeus > Penaeus chinensis. Next base: position 6,156,459 of record NC_061852.1, on the reverse strand, counting down.
TAATGATAAAGGATAAAGGTATTGATGGTAAGAACATATCATTTAAAAATAAAGGTATTGATGATAATGCCACAACGATAAAGGTAATATTGATAATGATTTGAAATAAAGATAATAGTGATAAGGATAATAATAATGATTCTTATCATAAAGTAAAAAAAAGAAAAAACAATGATAATGGTGAAGATTTGCTTTGCATGGAAACTGCATCCTTAAAATACGAATTGCATCGTGTAAATCTGAACGTATATAGCAAAATAGAGATAAGTACACGCAAGTTTTCCCCTTTTTTTGAAAGCTACAATATCATTAATTTGTCATTAGCTATATTCTTAATATGTGATGCACTGTTGAATCCAAAACTACATGATTATGGCTATTTATCAGATGTCGACATTATGATTGTTTTGATACAACAGCTGATTGTTTTGCTTGTTCGTATATGCCTGATTAGCAATTGATTATTGTCTAAACAATACTTTACCTATCATTAATCAAATTAGTACAAGCACATATATAATACTTAAATATTCAGAATAAAATGGAACTGTCCTAGCTTCCAAAATACTTTTAAGGATTGAAAAAAATAGAGAAATTAAGACAGCTTTCGAACATCCGAACAAAGTCAACAAACACACGCAGTTGAGACGAAGTTCCTGAAACGCACAGAAAA
>NC_061852.1:6133286-6138286 GCF_019202785.1 Penaeus chinensis | reverse complement strand
ATCTGGTTGATTACGGCCAACGAAAACACCAATAAGTTCGCAAAAATATAAGACACAAAACGAATTGAAACAAAGTCCACATGGACATCATAGGACATTTTAGCATACTGTGATTATATGGGGACAATATGAACTCACAAAATTATGATGCATACATGATGATTTGGGGCCACTTGCATACTGATCAAAGTCATTTTAGCATCATTCCGGTGGGTAGGGGAATGAGAATCGATGGACGTGAAGATGGTGAAGAATGTGTTATTTCGTTTTGTTTTTGTTTTCTTCTTTTTATACTGACTTAGGCCTATGGTACAGCACTGCAAGCATAAATAGATCAATATATGAATGGCCCTCTGTACAGTACCTAAATAAATACTGAGTATGACTAGTACAGGCTTATAGCCCCAAAAATACAGTTCATTTTTTAATATGTATAAATTTCCCACATGTGACAAACCCTGGCAAATGTATTCTAGCACAGACTACATATGTGCAAACTATAATTCTGTATTATAAATTCTGTGCAGATTTTTTTTTGCTTTTGTTTTTGTGTTTTTTTGTTTTTATTTTGCTTTTTAATACTTTCTTCATTATAAATATGCCCTTTCTTATAGCATCTTTCCACAAAACATTGCAGTACATACAATACCAAATATACAAATATTCTCTAACTACTCTGCTACATTAGTCTGCCCACAATCAAGTTTTCTGGCACATTGACAGATTAAGGCTACACTAGCATAAAAAGAGGCTTTGTGTGAAAATAACACCATAGTGCAAATATTCTTCCAATTTGTAACTGTGCCTCTTTGGCACAAAAGGCATGGGTGGCTTCAAGAAAATATCTCATTCCCACTGATACAGTATACTGATGAGAAAATAGATGATAAGCATATCTTTAAATACCTTCCTAGATTATAGGACAGCTTTTCAATTACATGAGAGCAGTTATAAGCAATGCTGAAGAGAAACTAGGTTTAATGCCCCTGGATATTGTTTAATACATTCCTTTAGTTCAGTTACCATGATGGCCTGCCCTGTTTCTAGTAATCATATTCATAAATACTTCTAGCACAAAAAAAATAATACATATATGCCCTACAGCTGTAATTGAGTATGTAAACAGGACAAAATTCTGCACTTTTTCCGTTTTGTTTAGTTTCTTCAAATTTCCAATTTATGCATCAAACCGTCATGGGCAGTCATCATATCATCTGAATCATGCATCCTTATGAAAATCTACTTCATTCGCTTACCTTTACTGTCTGGCAGGTATCACAAGCCATGACTCTTGCCAAGTTTTTGACTTGATGAACTACCAGGACATAATTTGACTATCAAGTGACTAGCATGATTTACACATAATTTGTTTACTTATCAAAGACCACAGCAATAAACTGTACCTGCACTATTTTAGTATTGTGTAGATTGGAGAAGTGCCTCAAGAACTTACAATTCTAGTGGAACAAGAAGAAATATTAAAGTAAAAGTATATATATAAATATGAAAATGTTTCTTTTGTGCTATTAAAATAGATAAAAAAGAACATACACTAACAAATAAACCAAAAAAAACTATTGAAAATATAAAACACTGAGAAAGAAATGCTAAAGAGTATCTTTTTTATGGGGTATAAAGCATTGAAGTAGTGGAATAACAGCTTAGCAATAAGAAGAGCACCCATCGACATACTACAGAGCACAACCTTTTATCATGGATGTGATTCGTACAAAAGGAGCCACAGAATTTATGACAAATATATATATATAGAGTTCTTGAAATATCGTTATCATAAACAGCATATAAGCACTCAGGGCTTTAATTTTCCTGCAAGAAGCCCTGACATACTAAATAGAAAAACTAAAAAAAAAAAAAGAATGAAAGAAAAAAAATGTATCAGCAAAACTGATGTATACACAAAAATTCTCTTCATACAGACCACAATCCCTAGGACAGTAATCAAGTTACCTTATCTGTAAATGTAACCAGCAAAGCATACAGTACTTTTACATTAAAGCCACTCCATAACATAGTACAAACTACGACAATGCACAAGTAAAGGTTTGGTACAGCAGTAACAATAAGACTAATACTGTAGCATGTGACAAAAAGCAGTAAGACTCTCTAGTAATGCAAGATAAAAATTGTACTATTGTAACAAAAAAAATATATAATTTAAAAGAATGAGGTATTTTACACCTGCCAACAAATAATCAATACATCTTTACGTATAGATAGGTCTCTCAATCTGCAGACGCCAGGAGTGCACGTCCACTGTCTTCATTTTGTATAGCTATAGATGCCTCTGGAAATGCTGAATCACCAATCACTTGGTCTACCAAACCTGACCTGATTACCCCATTCCTTGGATTTTCTAGATGAAATGCCTTTATTTTCATTATTACTATTATTAGCAATGTTATAACAATAATGATGATAATGATAATGATGGCAATGACAATGACGATAAATAATAACAATACCAATACCAATAATAATAATAATAATAATAATAATAATAATAATAATAATAATAATAATAATAATAATAATAATAATAATAATAATAACAAAAAAAAAATAATAATAATAAAATTAACAGTAATGAAGTTAAGAACAATAATAATAGTAACAGACATTAAAAAACTTATTTAAAAAAAAACAAAAAACAAAAAAAAAAGGGGTAAACAGGCAAGTTCCAGTAGGCTTATTAAAAAAGTCTTTGGTGAGTTTATCACAAATTAAAACGAATAATACAAAATCCACAGTGGACAGTGCATGGGCCCAGCAGCAATGGGTTACAAATAAAATGGAATATAATTCAAAATACTGAAAAAAATGTCTTTCAAAGCACAAAAAAAGGAATATAATTCAAATATTGAAAAAAATGTCTTTCAAAGCAGTAACTAAAAAGACTTCAACAGTAGGAGCCTTTCCAAACATACAATAATATTCATATACCCATTCATAGTAGGGTTAAATACAAACTGATTGTCATACTTACAGAGTATAATCTCATATATGTAACTTTGACAAAATACTATGCCTTGTTGTGCTTGATACAGAGGTATCAAACTCTGCTTACTGATTATGAACTCTCCATAAAATCAAGGAAACTAGCCTTGCAACATGTTTACACTTTTGCTTTTGTTCTTTTCAATTTCCACACATCTACCTATATGTAAAATGAAAGCATGGTAACAAAAGCAACAAATAATGAATAATGGTACTTGCTTTAAATGGCATCCATATACTTTATTGTGCAAAGATTATCCATTTTCTGATCAATTAATCAATTTGCAGTAATGTAAAGATCTCAGCATTAATAAGGACCTCATTCATTTACAACTATATTTCCTTCCCTGGAGCAAAAAAAATCATCACATTGTAAATCTCACCTTATATACATCAGTAATACGAAAATTGCAGTACCATGATCAAGAGCCACTGCGTACTATCACACTCCCATTAACTGAAGTGTTACCAAGCACTTGTGTCGACAATATAGAGCTGTTGACCATCACAGAATCAGGAGCGGTGCTAATGCTAAATGAACGGCAAAGGGCATGATCCCGCTTGTCACCCCAGCCTCCATTGCCCTTGTGCTTTTTCACCTGGAAATTTGATGTGTCAGTCCGTTTTAATTATTAGTAGCAGATTTATTGCATTCTTTCAAATTTTCTCAGACTTTTTTAGGCTAGATGTTTGTTAAATGATTGTACTGATTGAAATGTTGACAGGAAAGAAAGCCTAATTGTATGCATTTTTTGAAGGTAACAAATGACAAGATACAATAAACAAACCTTTTTTGGAGGTGTATGAACAACAATAAGTTGTCGTGGAAATAAGGTATGTTGTCCCACTTGTATAGCTCGATGCACTTTGTGTAAGACAGTGCGCGAGCTGCAGTCTTTCTTTTTATGGTGGACACCACTGTCAGATGAACACAAACAGCAGAATTTACAAACCGATGTATTAACAAAACCAACAAAATAAGGGAAAAAGGAATTCAGTCACACATTCAGCCCCATTGGATTTCAAAGTGATCCATTCAATACTGTGAGGAAAAAATCATGATTGAATTAGGCAGTCCTACTTACCATTCTCCAATGTGGAAGACCCTTGGGGCACGGAGAACAAGTGTGTGCAATTTCTGTGGAAGGCAGGTGGAGCTCACATGAAGTAGTGACCAGTCCCAGTTGTAGTCATCATGATCACAAAACTGTGAGCTACATGCCTTTATCTGTTGCCACACACTGTGATTAAAAGCAAAACCCATGTTGTGCTTTGAAGATACCCACTGAGTAACCTCCACCTTCAAGAAAGAAGAGAAAGCAAAGGTGCAAAGTTATACGTGACTGCATGCCAGAAAAAAAGAAGAAAAACAAAAAAAAGTTTACACTCAAAATTCCTTCTCACAGAATCATACTTATGGAACTCATGATAAAAATGATGCATAGAAAGACATTGCTTGTGCTTTTGAAACAGAAATGAAAATCCAAATTAATACCAAAACAGTTCCTGAATGACTGTTTATATCAGAATACTATTCTGCTATTCAAAAACCACTCCCACCTCTAAGTAAATCAGAAATTTGTGTAAACTTTATAGCTACTTATTACATGGCATAGCTGATGCCTTCAATGAGACATCAAATAGAAGTAACCACCAGACTCAAGAGGATAATCATATATATTAAGCACAGACATATAGAAAAGCTATCATACTACTATCAAAACAAAAATCAAATCTGTTTCCATAGTACAATCTCCCCTTTAAAATCATTTCCATACCTTTCTTCCATCTATCTGGAAATTATAATTTTTCAAATAGTTCCCTAATGTTATGAGTGAACACTTGGAACAGGCTCGAGGGATGGCTGCTGAGAGGAGTCGAAGCATGTGCAGGAAGTCCTCAGCGACATAATGGTCCTCTTCCAGGAAGAGCACCAACCCTGTGTGGTTTCTCAGGACCCACACATCATCAAATATTCTGTTCAA
>NC_061852.1:6108286-6125786 GCF_019202785.1 Penaeus chinensis | reverse complement strand
CACATAAAACCAAAAACTGGCACTCCATTACCCTACATAAAAGAACAACTCAACTCTCACACACAATGGAGCCAAAAGCAGACTAAATGAAGACCATGACTGGGCTAAAACAAATTACTTGTGAGCACATGACAGGGCATAAACATTCTCCATTCATAATCCTCCCCTTTACCCTTCCTCTCCCTCCCTCCCTCCCTCCCCGCGCTTCCAATGTCCCTCACCTCCCTTCGCTCTCCCTTCTCTCCCCCCTCCGTTATATAAATTGTCCTTCTATTCTTTCATCTCTTCCTTTCCCCTCCCTTTCACCCTCTGATCCCACCTCTTGTCCTTCCTACGCCTCCCCCTTTCCCAGCCTTATCCCTTCTTCACCCACCCTCCTTCCTTCAGCGTACTTCCCCTTTCTCTCCTCCCCTCTCTTTTCCCTCTTTCTCTCCTTTCCTCCCCCTCCCGTCCTTTATCGTTCCGCCCTTTACCTGATCCATTCTCCCTGAACGTGGCTAGCTCATCCTCATGGCACCGTGGCACAGGCGAGGGGAGAGTGCCAGCAGGTGGAGGCGGCGAGGGTGCCACTGGGCGCTCGGTGTAAACAAACTGCCTAAAATATTTACCTTTTTCATTATGGTTGCAATTGGGATTTTTTCGTTTTTCCTTGGCTCGGTATTTCATTTGTCACTATTATCTGTCTTTTTTTCCTTGTATGAACAAAGAAGTTTTTTTTTTTTTCAAGGTAAAGATTTTAGAATGTTTATATACATATCCATATATATATATATATATATATATATATACATATATATATATTTATATATATATACACACGTATATATGATAACGTTATCATATTTTTTCTGTTTTGTTTGTATTTATGTCTTATTCGGCAAAACAAAAAACAAACAACTTATTTTTCTGTCATTTTTCTCCTCTAATACTCGATTCTTTTCTTTTTTCCTACAAGCAGATATTAGAATTCACTATGTAAATTATCTTCTGATTTCTTTCTATGAAGATCCGTGATATCTAGCAATTGACAATTATCGTTCGGACTTGTTCAATCCTGTTTGATCCGGGTATGAATATTCCGCCTATATTACCTTAAAAAATGCAGAGGCGTTGAAGATGCCAATAAGAATGGTAGATCCAAAAAATAAATAATAACAAATCAATCACTTACCTACTTATCGAAAAACCGAGTTAAAGCAAACAACCAAACCGAAGTCAAAGTAACCGGAATCGAACAGCGCTCGACCTTATGGGGGGGAGAGCGACGAAGAGATTTCGCTGAAAATTGAATTTATTTATACGCACTTATTAAACTGATAAAGTCAAGGTCACGTCTCGGATTATGTAATGCATTCTCGTAGGCCTTCGTAGAGACAGAGATCGAGACTTGTATCCCGTAGCCACTACTAAGGGTACTAAAAGGTGTGTGTGATTTTTTTCTCCATTTTCAATGAATTCCTTTTTTTAACTTTATTTTGATTTGATTTACGGATCTTGTGTTATGGTAAGGATGTGCTGGTATTGGACTTAGTGTAGTTTTAGATAAGCCGATGATATAACCCTCATTCCGTTCTGAACACAGTAGGAAAAGTCTAGACAATGAATGAAGGAACTCGGGTGTTATTCTACTTTTAATTAATCGTATTATTATCATTCAAATGATCTCCTAAGAATTGTGAATATATCTGTCCATTCGTCGTGTAGAATCTCCGTTCGTGAATCTCAACTGACATGCACTTCATTTTATTTCCTTCTTGGTTGAATTTTCAAACTTAAGGCCTTTATTTGTAGGAAAAAAAATGCAAGTAATTGAAGAGAAAAAAATAGAAAATTATTAATTACATATGTAGGATTTAGATTATTACTGCAAAGTCATGGTGAATCAGTGAATCATTATGACTTTGTTTTTTTTTAACTTATTATAAGGGTCTTGTGAATATATTAAGAAATAATAACAAATCTTCATAAGGCTAATAATTTTTTTTTTTTCCTTACTTTTTAAATAGATTTATAGGAAAAGATTATGGTTTATTGTATGTCTCTCTATACAAACTGCCAGTCTCAAAATAACATAACAGACAATTTTTTTATTCTATATTTTGAACCTGATTATGAAGCATAGGCCTTTGAGTACGTCTTATGGCCATAAAAGTCACATAAAATATAATTATGAGGACGTAATACATAATATTACATACAAAAAAGTTACATAATATGCAGATCTTATCTAGATCATACCGTTCAGAGGTTCCCAGATGTGGGAACGTAAACCCCAAAGGACATATTAAGGCATTCGTTCGGAGGTGCCTCAGTAGCGAGTGCCATGGTGGCTGGCATGATATGGGGGGGGGGGGGGGTGATGGTTATGGTGGAGTGGGTAGTGGTGTGGTTGGTAAAGGTTGATATTAGGTAGTTGTGGTGTTGTGTGCACTGAGGGCTGTGATGCCCAGGTGGTGGGAGAGGAGAGGAGATGGCCATGTGGAAGTGAGGAGATGGCCATGTAGAGGTGAGGAGATGGCCATGTGGAAGTGAGGAGATGGCCATGTAGAGGTGAGGAGATGGCCAAGTGGAAGTGAGGAGATGGCCAAGTGGAAGTGAGGAGATGGCCAAGTGGAAGTGAGGAGATGGCCAAGTGGAAGTGAGGAGATGGCCATGTAGAGGTGAGGAGATGGCCAAGTGGAAGTGAGGAGATGGCCAAGTGGAAGTGAGGAGATGGCCAAGTGGAAGTGAGGAGATGGCCAAGTGGAAGTGAGGAGATGGCCAAGTGGAAGTGAGGAGATGGCCAAGTGGAAGTGAGGAGATGGCCAAGTGGAAGTGAGGAGATGGCCAAGTGGAAGTGAGGAGATGGCCAAGTGGAAGTGAGGAGATGGCCATGTAGAGGAGAGGAGATGGCCATGTAAAGATAATGTGTGTGTACTGAGGGCTGTGGTGTCCAGGGGGGTGTAGAGGTGAGATGGCCATTGAAGGTGAGGAGATGGCCATGTAGAAGATTAAGATGTTTAATAAGCTGTGATATAAAGAGTAAAGAATGTAATTAGTTTGTGCATGTTATTTATTAATAATAATGAAGTATTACATTTTATTATTTAATCAAATTCTCTTACATTTCTATTTAGAATTTCAATATTTTTTCAGCGAGATAATGGCAGCGAGAATAGCGAGATTTGGATCATCAAGCCTCAGACCTTTGACAAGGGCTGTGTCTGTCCTGGGCCCCAAAGTATGCAGTGGAAAGAAACAACTTCACACAGCACCTGTTGCATGCTTCCCAAAGTGTGAATTAACATCAAAAAGGCAAGTCAATGGGTATTATTTTACTCTTGGACAACCTCAGATTTTCTAAACAAAAGGTCTGTCATTTGATTGACTGTTAGGTTTTAAGTGTTGTAGTATGACCTATCTAGCACTTGAATAAAGGAAATATTTATTGTTATATGTAAAAACCAGACTTCCGTCATGTTCCATATTACAAGCCATCTAATATGCCTGCCTCATTTCATTCAAGTTATGTGCTCCTAAATGCCCCAAACTGCAGTGTCACAGGAACCTGATCCTGTTAGCAAATTTTGGTAATTTCAATGAACCACTTGACGATTTATTGTCAAATAAGGAGCTAATTTGAGCTCTGTCTTGCCACTTATATGTTTCATGTTTGCTGTGATTTGCCTATAAGATTACTATCAGGTACGGTGTGTTAGATATGGAAGCCTCACCACACTAGTAATATTATATACTTGCTGGGTTTATTTGATTAGAAAAGTTTTTGAGTACCTTAACATTTACAGTAACCAAAGACCAAATAGGTGAAAAGAATGAAACAAAGAGGAAGTGTCATTAGAAAATTTGTTATTTTGGGTAGACTTAAGACCAAAAATAATTGTATCTTCAGTAAAGGTAGACAGTGAGTTATTCAATTCGGCAGGTATCCAGTTGAAAGAGGTCCATTTTCCCAAATAACACCTGAAGATATCCAGTTCTTCACTGAGCTTCTTAGTCCACATAGAATCATAACAGAGGAATCAGAACTGGAGGGCCATAACACTGACTGGCTAGGAATGGTACGTGGAGCCTCCTCTGTTCTTCTGAAGCCTAAGACCACGGAGGAAGTATCAGCCATTCTTAGATACTGTAATCAACATAAACTTGCAGTCTGCCCTCAAGGTATAGATATATTCAGTTTTTTTCTTTCCTCGCCTTCTCTCTCTTTCGATCTTCTCTTTCTTGTCCTCCTCAATCACTCCTCCCCCTCTCATTCTCCTCTTGCCTTCTCTCTGTGCCCACCCCTCTATCTCTCTCTCTCTCTTCGTATCTTCCTTTATGAATCCAGACTGTTATCCTGTCATTTGTATTCAACAAAGAAATATAATGGTCAACTTGAGACTATTTTCAGCTCTTCATTACATGGAAGAGAAAGAGACATCATATTACCTAATTCAAGGGAAACTATGATGATTCTTTGCAGGTGGGAACACAGGCCTAGTAGGAGGAAGTGTACCTGTTTTTGACGAAGTGATCATCTCCACAGCCTTAATGAACCAAGTGGAAAGTGTAGACAGCTGGTCTGGTGTTGTAGTGTGCCAGTCTGGGTGTGTGCTGGAGGCTTTAGACCAGCATGTAGCAGAGCATGGTTTGATGGTTCCTCTTGACCTGGGTGCTAAAGGGAGTTGCCATATCGGTGGGAATGTTTCCACTAATGCTGGTGTGTCCTGTTCCTCTTGTTTCACAGAATTTCTTCTTGTGTGTAGTGGATATTTAGTGTTAATTATTATATTTTTTAAAGCTGGAATACCAAAAAATTATTCTGATTTCATTTTGATTGTCATTTCATGTCCTGATTCATATCCATCATCATTTAATACAGCCTTCATCATTTAATAAAAAGTACTGTGCAGGTGGTCTCCGGTTGCTGCGATATGGAAGCCTTCATGGATCTGTCCTGGGAGTGGAAGCAGTGCTGGCCTCAGGAGAAATCATCAATTGCTTGTCCACCATGAAGAAAGACAACACAGGATATGACCTCAAACATCTTTTTATTGGTTCTGAAGGAACATTAGGAATAGTTACCAAGGTTAGTGGGATGATATTTTATGGAATTAATATGAATTATTCAGTGCAATGAATCTCTCACTCTGTCTTATTCGAACATCTGTACTGTAATTGGATTTAAATGATTCACACCTGACTAAATTTTCAGCTTGCCATCAATTGTCCTCCGAGACCTGCAGCTGTGAATCTAGCTTTCCTAGGCCTCCAGAGTTTTGATGATGTTCTCCAAACATTCAGAGATGCAAAGTCAAAGCTGGGAGAGATATTAAGTTCCTGTGAGTTCATTGACAGAAGTTCTCTGGAGTGTGTGGAAGAGAACTTAAAGTTGAAGTCACCCATTGAGCCACATCCTTATTATATGCTCATTGAAACATCAGGTATTATATGATTAATTATTTGTATGTTTTTTCTTTCTCTCTTTCAATTTTTTCTTTTTTCTATGTGCATTTATTTGTTTATTTATTTACTTATCTATGAGTTTATTTATATGTATTTACATACATAATTTGTGTTTTTATTTTGTATATGTGAGGTGCTAAATTCAAAGAGTGCCACATATAAAAGCCTGAGAAAATGGCATTCAGAGTTTTATCTTTGAAACCAACAATGCATGAAAACATAGCTGAATTTCTTCTCTACAACTTCTTGCTCTCATTGTGTAACAGCCTCTCCTCACCCACCAACAAAGCTCAACAGTTCTTGTGGATAAACAACATTTCAGACACTTCCAGAGGAGTGTTCTTATGTGTTTCTAAGATAGAGGGATGGTTGGGGAATGCAGTGGTTTGCATAACTCATTTTGGCAGGGGTGGTGCTTATCAACTTCATGAAATTAATGCCTCATGTATGCATATGTATTTTTAATACTTTTATTATTTGTCTAAAGACAGCCAGACACTTTTACTTGTATGATTGCCTGCTAATAAGTGTTATTTCTGTATACTTACATACAGATTGATTGCTGTAATTAGACTGAAAATGAAAATCAATTTCAGGTTCTAATGGGGACCATGATGAAGAAAAGCTGAACACATTTTTGGAGTATGTAATGAGCTCCGGCCAGGTGACGGATGGCACTGTGGCAACTGAACCTTCAAGAATTCAGCACATTTGGAGTCTTAGAGAAAGAATAGCTGAATCCCTGATTGCTGATGGTTACACATATAAGTCAGTTGTTGTGTATGTCATGTGCTTGCTTACATGTGGGTTGGTCCTGTATTTTTAATGATGGCATGGAGAACAGTGGTGTTCACAGTAAGCTTGTGCCTCTTTGGGTAGAAAATTGGTTTGGTTTATGTTTTGGGATTTTCTCTCTATAGTAATATACTGAAAAATGTTTTTGATGAATGACTTAGTTAGTGGATTGTAGATTATTTATTATTTGTTGCTTCACAAGAATGAATATGCATGGATGCATGTGCACTTGTATCAAGACGAATAATGCACCTATATTTTGTAAGTACAAAAGGAAGTAGTCCCCTTATGTTTAGTTAATTAGAAATGCAGTTTTGCCCATTTATCCAATCCTAGAAATAAGAAATGTGTAAATATTCTTTTGCTACTTCCAGTCCCAAATACAATAGAGACTGGTAAGAACTCCTAACCCCTTGGTGGAATGTGGATTACAATTGTATAGTGGTAGTTAATCTGGATTTTCAAGCTATGGTTTACACACCTACTTACTTTTAACTTTTGTATATTGTGAAACTGCAGAATATTACACTACATTAAGTTTCCTGCAAATACAACAGAATAAAAGATTGTCGTATTGCAGGTATGGTATAACAAAGAATATTTGCATTTTGTGTCATAATCTCAAACAATCATGTCAGTTTGTCTTTAGCAATTAGTTTAACAAGTAGCTAAAGAGAAATATTTTTAGGGACATTTGTCTCTCTAGTTTCACTGACTTGATTTGTAAAAAGTTTAGCTCTCAATAATGATGTAACTATCTATTTCTTTCTTTTTTCTCTTTTTTATTTGTATATATTTTTCCTCCACTTTCTAATTGCTTTGTTTCCATCGTCCCCGCAGATACGATATTTCTATCCCCTTACCGCACTTCTATAAGATGGTAGAAGACATGAGGGAACATCTGGGCTCCAGCATTATTCGTTGTTGTGGATATGGACACATAGGTGATGGAAACCTTCACCTAAATATTACCAGCAAAGAATATGAAAAGGTACGATAAATATTACCAGCAAAGAATATGAAAAGGTATGAAATATGTGTTTAAAAGGTGTTGTACTATAGAAAATATTCCTTTCTTGCTATCATTTCCAGACCATTAACAACAAAACTCAGTGAATCATGTTTTGTTGGTCTTTTACCCATCACACTAACATTCACTCCCAACAGGAGATCCTCAATCGAATTGAACCGACAATATTTGAGTGGACCGCAAGAGTTAAAGGAAGCATCAGTGCTGAGCACGGACTGGGATTCAAGAAGAGGAACTACATCCACTTCTCAAAGTCAGATGGCGCGATAGGCCTCATGAAGCAGATGAAGAAGATCATGGATCCGAATGGAATACTCAACCCCTATAAAGTTTTGCCTGATAATTAGGGGCACAGGGCAGTTCATCATCTGTGATCGTTTTTTACTTGCATTAACATACTCAGGAGATTAGTTTTTATGAATGATTGTTGAATTTAAATTGTTTTCTGTACCATCTGCTATAGTTGGTTAAGTCAACTTCATTGTGATCAAATTTTTATAAATGATTGTTGAATTTAAGTTGTTTTCTGTACCATCTGCTATAGTTGGTTAAGTCAACTTCATTGTGATCAAATTTTTACCTCATTTGTGTTATTAGCATTTGGTTAAATATCTTACTGAAATAGAGATTAGTATTTGTATCTTTCAAAGTAATCAGAATAATGCACATTTTACCAGCATGAAGTTATTGCTAGAGTGGAATGGAATGTTCCTAGATGACATGCTATGGGTAATTTAAAGTTATTAATGAAGGTCTACTTTGTCTGTGATGTAGTTTCTTAAAAATATATTGAAAATAAGTATATATGTATGTTTGCCTGATTTGATTTATTTCTCTGGATGATCACTGAGTACCATATGCTTAAATATGGTCTTTCTGTAATAGTAAAAAAATATTGAGTACCAATTATATCAAACATACTAATTTTTTCCACAATGTACAGCTATATGAAGTCTGGGAAAAAAAGATAATCCAGATATATTTTTTCATTAGTAACTTAATGGCAAAAATTTAATTGTAAAAAAGGTTACCTTTAAAGATGTAGAAATAATCAAAATACTTTGTAATTATTTGAACACCCAAAAATATATTTTTCAGCAGAGTATCATGATTGTTTAGCAATTAAGCCTTTAGAGAAAGGAAACAAAGTCAAAATTTCCTTTCTAGTGTGTTATTACTATTCAGGGAAGTAAATCCTTTTTGTAAAATAATAATGATGATAATAATAATAATAAATGGAGGCCTCTAGATTTTTGCTCCTCACTGACATGAGACTACATTTCACTGTCAGTGCATACTAAATGGAAAATCTCGAAGGTTCTGGAAGGTATTGTAGAAGTTACCAGGGAAAATCCAAAACAAAGCTTTCTTATGTCTGGAGAGAGTGTCTCACCTTAAGCCTCGACAATTTTTGGGGTCTTCAAAAAGTTGGGAAAGCACTTATCATAAACAGAAATAAACATAGGATTTGATTTTCAATGTCTTTCTTAATAAAGTGAGTATGATGATGAAAAGATTAAAATTCTATAATGACTGAAGTTGTTTTTTCTTTTTTTTTAAGTACAGGGGAGAGTTTTTTTTTTTTTTTTTTTTTTTTTTTTTTGTGTGTGTGTGTGTGTGTGTGTGTGTGTGTGTGTGTGTGTGTGTGTGTGTGTGTGTGTGTGTTTGTTTTAGAGAGAGAGAAACACAGCATATCAGACATGTAGTGAAAACTCCAGTCTCACTTCAGGTGTTCAGATATTTAGATTCCACGACATTGTTAAACAAATTATGTCTGAACAATTTATGGTTAAAATCATTGTATGAAAATTTTGCAACATAAAAGACGACCCAGAAATCTCTGCAGCTGATACTTTAAACATGAAAAGATTATGGAAAAAGATTCGTGATCAGACTGACATATAACTGATTAACTGGTGCGCCAGGCAAGTTTTAGCCAGATTACGAAAACAAGAAAACTGTCAATTAAAGATACAAAATCGTGTTGACATATTGCTGTCTGTCATCTAAAGGTAATAGCGTCCGAAGAAAGTTACCAAATCGATGTTTTTTTTTTTTTTTTTTTGAGATTTTCATTAACGTAAAGCGTTGTCTAAAACATTTGCGTGTATCTCGGAGAATTTCAAACAACAAAAGGTGTTCGCCAGCCTCCGGGCGATAGCGCACCGGCCTTTCATCCAGGGGGTCGGCGGTTCGCAATTGTTGCCTGGAGGTTACTGTTCTAGCTGGGCACCATGGTGGGTAAGGACTAAGTTGAGTCGAGTCAGTATCAGCTGACACATACTAATCGAGACAGCATTAGTCGGCACAGGTCGGGCTCCTTTGATAGGCATAGTCCGGGGGAGGTCCAGCTTCGCACATCGGGCTTGTCCTTACACTCCCACAACGGCCTCTGAACTACAACAGTACCGCGGAAAACATCCTTCCTCTCCCTTTTCTTTCCTTTTTTTTCTCATTATTCCCTTCTTCCTCGTATCTGGCTCGTCAGGAGGTGGAGAATGAGCATCTAAATGATTAATTAATCTAATTAAAAAAACCTGATTCGGAAGAGCGCCTAATTGGCATGTTCTCGTGGCGCATCTAGAGTCTGAGGCGTTCAAGCGAAAGGAGAGGGAGGAATTTTACGGTGAAAGAGCAGTGTAGGTGGAAGGTTCGTGTGGCTTGTTGTGAAAGCCGATCGATTTTTCATGAGAATTACATAGGACTATGTATATTATATCTATATATAAGATAGATAGATTGATAGATACACATAACACACACACGCAAGTATGTGTGTGTGTGCGTACATATAAGATATATATATATATATATATATATATATATATATATATATATATATATATAATATATATACATACATATATATATACATATATATATATACATATATATATATATATATATATATATATATATATATAGAGAGAGAGAGAGAGAGAGAGAGAGAGAGAGAGAGAGAGAGCGCATACATATGAGAAAGAAAGAAAGAGAGAGAGAGAGAGAGAGAGAGAGAGAGAG
This sequence comes from Penaeus chinensis, assembly GCF_019202785.1. NCBI lineage: Eukaryota > Metazoa > Arthropoda > Malacostraca > Decapoda > Penaeidae > Penaeus > Penaeus chinensis. The sequence continues at coordinate 6,115,495 of NC_061852.1, read as the reverse complement.
AGAGAGAGAGAGAGAGAGAGAGAGCATACATAGGAGAGAGAGAGAGAGAGAGAGAGAGAGAGAGAGAGAGAGAGAGAGAGAGAGAGAGAGAGAGAGAGAGAGAGAGAGAGAGAGAGAGAGAGAGAGAGAGAGAGAGAGAGCATACATAGGAGAAAGAAAGAGAGAGAGAGAGAGTATATATGTGTGTGTGTGTGTGGATGTGTATGTGTGTCTACTTGTGGTTGTGTGTGTGTTTACTTGTGGTTGTGCGCGCGCGCGCGCGCGCGCGCGTGTGTGTGTGTGTGTGTGTGTGTGTGTGTGTGTGTGTGTGTGTGTGTGTGCGCGTTTATGCGTGCGTGTGCGTGTGTGTGTTGTGTGCGTTAGCGTGTCTGTGTGCTTGCCTGATTGGATGTGCTTCTTAGCATCTACTTTGGCCAGCTCTAGGATACGAAAATTCGACTTCCTTGACAGATATTGCATAGGAATTTATACTCTTTATTTTAGGCTGAATTATATTCTAATTTACTTGTCATCATCATGGCTATAAATCTATAGAAAAGTTATACGGCAAGATGCTAGAAAAAAAATAAAAAGTAAGAAAAAAAATCATGACAAATACTTAATCGTAATTAGATTCTTACTGAATTTATATGATAAACTGCTTCCACTCTGATACTACAAAATAAAATGCAAGAAACCATAACCTGTGCGTTAATCATTAGTTTTCTCTATATACGAAACTGCCTTTAGCCACCTCGTTTAGAAAGCTAGGAAATAAACTTTTGTAATCTAAAGCCGTTATTCAAAATAATGCATGTTGAAGTAAATCTAAATGTAAGAACTTTCACTTTCTTTTAACCTTTTGCAGGGAAGTTAGATGATTTTTTTAAAAATATCTACTTGAGGTAAATGTAAATAATAACAATAAATGGCAACCCTAACTTTCTATTATGCCAGAGGAAATAATAATGACTAAACTAAACTAAAAAAAATAAAACATATTCTCGAAACTTTTCTTCAATCAAAGACTCCATTTCTTTTAAAGGGGTAACTGTGTTCGTCAGTTTAATTCCTTCAGATACGTTTTTAGCACATTTATTCACATGACTGAAATTTCATTCCTTAATATATTGGCAACAAAAAAATCGAATTCTTCGATATTCAGTAAGTACAAAATATTTTTTTCCGAAACTAGAAATAGAGAAAAAGAAATAAAACTTCCTATTTCCAAAGCCTAACAAAGCCGCTCCTACCACATCAACACCATCTTGCAGAAATCTCTTCACTCAGAAAAGCTTGAATCCTGCCCCGCCGCCCTCCCTCTCAGAACTCCGAGAGGAGGAGGAGGAGGAGGAGCCATCGAAGAGCGAGGAGAGGAAGTTGCCGGGAGAGAAGTTGGTGCTGGGAGAACCCTGTGTCCCGCTGAAGCTGAAGTTGAAGAAGCCTCCTCCACTGTCCCTTTCTTGAGATGGCTGGGAGTCGCCGAACAGTGAGAAATTAACACCGGAACTTTGCTGGCTGGTGTCAAGACCTAAAAAATGGCAAAATGGCAGGATATTATGTGAAGTAAAGAAGGCGGACTGAACGACGAGTCTGAATAAAGTAATCCTAAGTATAGCACTGAAGACTTGATGGTACTGAAAATGCAGCCCACAATATTACACAAGTAACAATGATAACAAATGGAAAAAGGGTTCACTAATATGAAGAAACAGCGGTAGTTAGTTTTATCCTAATATATGGCTGAAAGTCTACAAACCATCTGTGTTCTCTGGCGAGCCAAAGAGACTAAGAGCTCCGGCCGCCACTCTGCCAGCATCCGAACGTCCCCCTAACATGAAGCCAAAGGGACTTCCTGGCGAGGGAGGCTTCTCCGGCCTCCTCGAGGTAACCTGAGACTGGACTACGGACGTCTGCAAACTCTCGCTCGCGAAGAACGGCGAGGATGAGTGAGGGGTCCAGGAGATGGTTGGGGAATTGCTGCTGCTTGGGACGGGGATGTGGGTCCCGGCCTCCGAAAGGGGCACAGGGGAACTGTAGAAAATATTCCTCTTGACTGGTAACTTAGGAACGGGACTGGAAGATCCGGACTCCTCTTGTCGTCCAATTCCATCCATTGCTGTGCGAGACTCATTCTGAACAGGACTCGTGGGCATCGATTGTGCGTAGGAAACCGGCGTTTTCACTGAGTATGGTGTTGAGAGGGCTGAGTCTGCTGTCGAACTGTCGCTGCTCGACGGCATATCGACGCACAGGGAAGATGTAAAAAGGTCTTTATGGACCTCTGTAGTGCTAGAAGGAGTCGAATGTGTGAAAGCGGGAGTGATGTTTGATGGAGGGGTGCTGCTTGGAGGAGCAGTTGTTAAGGCCGAGGCGACTCTGCTATCTGTTAAAGCACCTTGCGGAACTTCCACACACCCAATCGAAGACTTATCAGCCTGCAAAAGTAAAAAAAAGTTTTACACTAGCAAGAAAAAATCACAATCCTTCTACATATTGCTACACTGATTACACATCAATCATCTTTTCTTTTGAAAGGCGTATTAAGGATTCACGGGAATCATTATCAGTATATGTGCAGCTGGCCTATTCAAAGGCAATATCAGTGACACAGTCTATAAGTCCTAGTGTCAACATTATTTGTTCTTTGTCTTAAACAGACCATCGCCCTTCTTACCAGGTCAGTGCCGTGTGTCCTAGTGTCATCAACTTCTCCATCCGCTTCCACGATAAAGCCCTGTGAAGACTGCAATTGAGAGCTGTTCATCTGCAAAAAAAAAAAAAAAGAAATATTACTGGTATATGGAAATTGGTATATTAAAAGCAGTTTTAAATAAGTATAATTTTCTATCCATACATCTAAGGTTTCAAAAAATTAATATAACCCATGTCGTTTTCAATCATTCCTGGACTTTCTTTGCAATACTGTCAGCCCTTGGTTCTGAACTGCAACCTTTTTCCTAAAATATTTTGACAAAGCCTCTTAGCTACGATATTTAAAACATCTGTTTCATAAAAAATACATCTTCCACACTTATCCTTAATTTCGACACTATCTTATCGAATTCATGATACATTTTTCCTTACCATTTGGTCTGATGCTTCCTCAGTTTCCACCTCCATGTCTTCCATGAAACCAGCTTTGTTTAGTTCTGTACACTCAGATGTAGTAGTATCTTCCCCAACAACCATCGCAGTATGTGCTGAATAATCTATCTGAGATATCGGTGTCTTTCCTGGTGTCGATGTTCGAATGGTGTTGGATTGGCATTTCGGGCTTTCCCCCACTCCAGATTCTAATTCCATTTCTAGCTGTCCTATTGTAGACTTCAGCTGCTGGCCTGGTGCCCATTCCTGTGCTTGATCTGAACCTATTAAGGAGGGATAAAATAAAACAATTAGCAAAAAGTAACGAATGGTTATCATCTGCGACCACGATCTCTATAACTTGTTTTGCATACTGTAATGATATACTGCGAATTTCTCTCTTGAGGTCATTCAGAGTACTTTAAAGAAAACTTATATATTTTTTTTCTTTAATGTTTTCAACAATAACCAAGTCGTTTAAAAACAAAATAATTTGTAGAATGCTCTATAAATGCGTGGAAATATAATGCATTTCATTGCCCACCTCCAAGATGCTGCCGACTATGGTTCTTGGTCGTAGTTGAAGATATCTTGTTCTGTGATATGTCTGACTGCCTAAATGATTCAGATGGTCCCACTCTCTTTGAGAAAATCTGAGGGACAGTTTGCTTTATTAATATTGCCTCTAAACCACGTATATAAAATAAGTTATGCAAAGGAATATTTTATATGATATAATATCAACAATGTACATCACACACAGAATATGCAAACCTTAGGAGTTGGCGCTGCCTTAAAGGTAAACTCTGGGCCGCTGAGGAGTGACGAGACATAGGCCTGACGGGCGTCTTTGCTAGGCAGCTGCGAGGGTGACGGAGGTGTATACCAGACGTCTTCCGAACTCCCACTTTGGTTCTTTTCATCTAGAATTGGGTGTTGTATCGTTTAAATTACATATATTGGTATGCATAAACTAAATAGTGTGAAAATCATATTACTATTATCTAAACACGACAAATCTTTGTTTTATTTTTTGCATTGCATTTCCTGCCTAGACTACAGAGCAAATAAAGATAACTGGATCGAGGCTAATAGATTTATCATTTTTTTAGCCTTTGTATTATTGCCATCCATACGAGGAAAAAGTCCTGGGAGCACTTACCCATTGACTCTTCGGTCTCTGTGATGGACGACAACTCGTTCACAAAGTTTGAAGATGATGTAGGTAAACTGGAACCAGATGAGTTCCGGGGCCCAAAGCCGGATGAAATGGAAGGTGATGGAGTGTCGGCAAACAAGAGGCTTCTACCATAAGAATTCTGGTCCTGGGTTGACTCCGAGGTGTTAGACACGTCTGCTAAGTGTCCCGAGAACTCAAAAGAAGAACCCTGATGGGAAGAGCTTGCCACCAACCTGTGTTCCCCCAGAGAGATGTTGGAGTCTTGGTTATAGGATGTACTGGGGCGGCTAGGGGTGCCATCTCCAGGACTAGGACCCGTGGGAAGCTGGCCCTGCCCCGCCTTGGAGCTGAGCACCAAAGTGGGTACTGAGGGAGCAGGGCTTTGGGCAGAGGCTCCACATCTAGAATCCTTGGCTGCAACAGGGAAACTGGCCTGACTGCTAACCAGTATGGGGCTCTGACCTAAGTTGAGTGATGATCGAGCGGGCGCCGGGCTGGGGCCGGGCTGGGAGGTCACACGATCTCCAACTGGGGACTCTGCAGAGGCACTTTGAGCATGCGGAGTGTCCTCGCTTCTGGAGCCTCCAGATGAGCTGGTGATATGGCTCTTCTTCCTGAGCTTAGACGCCTGTGAAGATATTCAACATTTTTACCAACAAAAGATAAATTCAAAGCCCTGTAATTCTTGACTGCTATACCCAACAACCACAGACGGCCCGCAAAAATAAAAAGGCCTCACCTTCAGCAGGTCGAGGCCAGTATCAAAGCGGTTGGGACGAGGTGTGTCACGTCTGATCTTGCCCGTAGTCTGCTCTGTCGAATTCATCTCCGGTTTCTGCAAGGAAAAACACTTAATACTGGAACAACCGATGATGGCGTGCTTTGCAATGTTTTACAAGGATTTCACACAGCTGTTTTGCGCACTATCTCAGTCATATTCCCTTGTCTTGCCAACAACCACGGATAAAAGTCATGTCGGGAGCGAGGCATGAAAACCTTCCTAATCGAAACAGTCACATTTTTCGAGCACTCAAGACGATATTCGAAACATGCTCACCATTCTTTTTTTGAGAGGGGGGGGGGGGGTGGCGTGCGAGATTGCACAAACAAACAAATCACAAATCACAAACACTATAAGATGGAGGCAGCAAGGCCGTTCATCGCCGTACAAACCTGCGATACTTTTTGCAAGGATAAAAGCCACCTCAGCGAGCGTGGCGGAGGCTGTTCTGGCTTCGTCCGAGCTGTGGCTTTTTGTCTCTCTAGGGCGGCCTCTCTTTCCTTCCTTGCTGCCAGCTCTAATTCCTTCTTCTGGATTGCTTCTCTTAGTGACCTGATTAGTGAGTCACTTCAATTAAAAATATATATGGACACAAACAAATGTACAGCCCCATTGCACACACACACGCACGCACACACACATGCATATATATATATATATATATATATATATATATATATATACACATACATACATACATACATACATACATACATACATACATACATACACATATACATATACATACACACACACCCACGCATATATATATATATATATATATATATATATATATATATATATGGAGACTTTAAATTCTGCCTCCCACCCTCCCCTCCCTTCTTTCTCTCTCATCTCCATCCCACCTGATTCGGGTCTCCTGCTGCCGCTTCTTTTCCCATTCTTCGCCCAGTTTCTTCCGTGTCTTGAGGAGCATCACGATAGTGTCCTGAAACTTCTTCCAGTCTGAAGGGACAAAGAGTTACAGGAGGTGGAAGGTTATTGATTTATTATAATCTCATTAAAAAAAAAATGATGCTAAAGATAAAAACGAAAGCTGTTGTTTCCTGATGCTAAAATATACTTGACAAAGTTACAGATGGTTAATATAATCACCATGAATTATCTGTAACTACAAACCTTCAAGTGCTTGCTGTTTGTTTTTCTTTTCCAACTTGGTTACTCTGGAAGCAGCCGCACTCTTCCTTTCCCCCAGCTGGTCTATCTTAACCCTGTACTCCAGCTGGGCATTGTCCACTAGACGTCCAGCGTATCGGGTCTGTGCAAGTCAATGGTTGTATTACGAGCATGTCTACAGATTTAAGGCAATGGTGGTCTTGGGGGTCTTACAAAAAAAAATAAATAAATAAATAAATAAATCCACAGCTGGAAATGCAAATAAAAACTGATATTTTATGAACACTTGTTTTCTTTCCAGTTTTAAACTTGTTGAAATTCTTTGTGTTAGTAATATAATCCCTTATAAACAAAATAACGAAAGCTCATAAACATTGCAAGTATAAATAACATGAAAATGGTTGGATTTATGTTCACACATTTAGGGTCGCTAGTCCAGGTTAAGATCACATTTAGGGTCGCAATCAAAAAAAGGTTAGGAAACACTGATTTATGGGAACTTTTGCGATGGAAGCATATTATGAAGCGCTAGTCCAGGTTAAGACCATATTTAGGGTCGCTAGTCCAAGTTAAGACCATATTTAAGATCGCTAGTCCAGGTTAAGGCCATATTTAGGGTCGCTAGTCCATGTTAAGACCATATTTAGGGTCGCTAGTCCATGTTAAGACCATATTTAGGGTCGCTAGTCCAAGTTAAGACCATATTTAGGGTCGCTAGTCCAAGTTAAGACCATATTTAGGGTCGCTAGTCCAGGTTAAGACCATATTTAGGGTCGCTAGTCCAAGATAAGACCATATTTAGGGTCGCTAGTCCAAGTTCAGACCATATTTAGGGTCGCTAGTCCATTGAAAGACCATATTTAGGGTCCCTGGTTCAGGTTAAGACCATATTTAGGGTCGCTAGTCCAGGTTAAAACCATATTTAGGATCGCTAGTCCATTGAAAGACCATATTTAGGGTCCCTGGTTCAGGTTAAGACCATATTTAGGGTTGACAGTCCAAGTTAAGACCATATTAAGAGTCCCTGGTTCAGGATAAGACCATA
>NC_061852.1:6095786-6103286 GCF_019202785.1 Penaeus chinensis | reverse complement strand
ATATTCCTCTACAGAAAATCGGTGTTGAATTTTCTGAATTACGTTATTCGAAGGGAACTTAAGAAAGGGAAAAATGAATATTTATAAATAGTTTATCTCTTTATTCTCTCATGCATCACAATTTAAGACCAATTGCGAGCCCAACGCAATAATCCAGCAGTATAAAGGAAGAAAAAATAAAGATGTCTGCGGTCTCCTCTACTGGCGGTGATAAGTTCCTTTGCAGAAAAGATGGTGATTTGACGATAATATCTTTTTCATTTTCGTATATACCGCCGCGGAACAAGGCAGTAATATTGGGAATTTAATTTTTGGATCCCGTGAGGTCAACGAAAAATGGGCGGGAGGAGTGGGAAGTGAATAAAAATATCACTGACATCAGTTCATGTGCAATAAAGCTGATTGTGAATGATAAAGCTTCTTCATTCGTGTGACGAAGACCCTTTTTTTTAGGTTGACCAAGATCTTATCACTGATGAAAAATAAATAGTTGAAGAGATTATGAATACTGTTCCTTGTTTTTCTCATATGCAAAGTAGTGAGAACAAGTAAATAGTAACAGGAGGTAAATTTAATCAACCTAAAATCTGCACTGTACGTAAACATGCATACAACAACATTCAGTATTAAGGTGTAAATGTGCAGTTGTAAAGATAAATATTCAATGACGTATAAGAAATAATAATGCGATAAGAAATATTAAGAAATTATAAAAGGAAGGTACATAAGCGCATATCTACCCACCCGGAAACGTGCATCGAAGCAGCAGTAGGAAAATACCCGCCCACACAAATCCACACATATCCACACAAAGGGAAATACTCTCCCACGCAAATCCACACAAAGGGAAATACCCTCCCACGCAAATCCACACAAAGGGAAATACCTGCCCACGCAAATCCACACAAAGGGAAATACCCGCCCACGCAAATCCACACAAAGGGAAATGCCCGCCCACGCAAATCCACTCAAAGAGAAAAACCCGCCCGCACCAAAAAACGAGTAGAGAAATACCCGCCTACACGAATCCACATGAAGAGAAATGCCCGCCCACACAAAAATGATAACAGCCTGGTAATGTGTACCCGCAAGGAAAAAGCGCGGCCGGGGAAAAGTCCTTGCGTCTGACGTCACGGATGTGTCTTGCTCTTCGGGAGGCTGTTATATCTGACCTTCTTACTGCAGGAAGCTAATCTCGGGCTCAGTTTCAAGGGAATGGACGGTACTTTATGCTGATAAAGGAAACAAAAACGGAGGGCACACACACATACACACACGCACGCGCACACGCGAACACGCACACACACTCACACGCACACACACACACACACACACACACACACACACACACACACACACACACACAAACACACAACACACACACAAACACACACACAAACACACACACACACACACACACATATATATATATATTTATATATATATATATATAAATATACACACATACATACACATATGTATATAGGAAAAGGAAAATAAGAAATCATTATAAATCTTCCCGAGTTCCTCTTCAGACGAAAAGTATTTAGTTTTGTCTGAAGGGGAACTCGTGAAGAGTTCGAAACGTTACGATTTATATTTCTTTCTTTCTATGGCTGTTTTCCTTTTCATCTCTGTGTACACGTTACAGTGTTTGTGTTTGTGTCATGTATATATATATATATATATATATATATATATATATATATATATATATATATATGTATATATATATGTATATATATATATATTTACATATATACTTAAGTATATATATATACATATATATACATATATATATATATATTATATATATACATATGTATATATATTGTGTGTGTGAAAATATATACATGTATATTCTCCCGCTCTACACACACACACACACAATCACATCAACGTTTATATCAGCTGACTTGGCTGTGTATTCTTTTCAGGTGAGAGATATCCAGTTTACTTAAGGTGGAGTCCTCTTACCCCCCCCCCCCCTTCTCCACCACCACCCCCCTCCTTGACCCCTACAGGCGTACAGCGCTCGCCTGGGAAGAGGGAAGTGACGGTTACAAACAACTATGTAATCTTATCGGCTTATCGCTTCGATATCAGTTATCAGCAGGATCTCTGTCGAACTCATTTCTCAATCTATGTTAACTTGGCTCGACAGGATCAGACAGCCATTAAATTCAGCTTTGGGTTTCCGTGAAAATGGTTATGATTATTATAATAGTTGCGAGTTTCATGCTTTTAGAGACAGGTAGTAAATTCAGCTTCAAAGAAATATATTATGATGTTCGAGTGCGGAAAGAGGAGGCAAACATCAAAAGAAGTCAAAGGCCATTTCTGTTGGATTTTTTATGTTGCTGCTATTAACGTGCTACAATATTTTATGGGTTTCGTGCTATTCTTGTTGTTGCTTTTTTTTCCTCTTTATCATTATACGATTTCCTTCTATTCTTATCCATCCCCCTTCGTTGTATCTTTGCTTCATTTTCGCTTTATTTTTTGCTGGAATATAAAGAAACGTCACATTATTTTTTACCATGTAGCTCATATTCTTGCTCTATTATTAATTTTCTCCTGGGGGTCCTGCTGTCTTCACAGTGTGGTCATTTTCCCCCTCCTACGCCTTCTGTAGGTTTCACACTCTGGTCAGAGATTACACGCTGGCGCAGTTAAGGAAGGGTGACGTTATCGCACGAAATTCTGAGTCATGACCCCGCGTCCCCAGTATACTCTGGCTGCATAACGAGATCAGGGACAGGCCACTTCGATCGCAAAAGGAAAACAGAATGAAAGTATCCCGGAACACTAGCATGGGTTCTCCACACAGACAAGGAGATGAAGGAGGAGGAAAACTGAGACAAGTAACAAGATGCCAAGGGATCTTAAATGTCAGCCTCAAGGGAAGAAATTACGCGAGGAGGCTGTGGTAGGCTATTGATCACGCTATCGAGAGGAATGCCAAGACATGTAAAGACTCTGGTCTTGAAATTTGAGAAACGCTGCAAAGTACCTGTACGGGAAGTACTAAAAAAATCAGTCTTTTGTTTCCAAAAGGTGAAAAAGAAAGAAGATATGTGTTTTTTTTCCCCTAACTTACGGAATTTGTAAAAATATCCTTCTCGTACACCGTAGTGTTATATTTTTTTCATAAATAGATAGATATGATTACCTTCATTACTGATTTTCATGTAAGTGCATTAAGAAAAAGACTCGTAACTCCCTTGCTTATCGTGAGTGCAGGCCAGGTAACCTGAATTAACGCGGAATTGGTAACTCAACCGATAAGATAACAGCCGATAACCATTCCTCTAACAGTTTACATGATACTTCGCTTTGGAAGGGCCCTGGGCTTAAGCAGTGAATCAAGAATTGCCCATTTTTGTTCATTATACAAGCTTAACGCGGTGAGTTTCGACTGCTGAGTTCGTGAGAGGGGCACGCAGGATTTACTCACTTCATTCACCATATTGAATGACTGCATTTTAACTCTCAGTGACTGTATACTACTTCACTTACCATACAGGATCTAACGCATTCAAATTCGACTTTCGGATCATCAGAGTGAAAGAAGATTGACCTGTGTCACTAATCATACAAAAGTTAATAGTGTTTTTTCAGTGTTGATTTCCTACATGTAAAGATCATTGAACATAATCTACGTGGGGGGTTACAGCGTTAAAAAATATATTCCTAAAATAACAAAACTTTGAAAACTTGTAGTTGAACAGGATCCAATATATCATAAAAAAAAAAAATCTCTGCTAAGCCATATTTGCTAGTTAATATTTCCGAAGTAATTATTGGAAAACCAGTTAGTGAAATTTACTTTGATTTGCTCCCCACAGGATTCGATAAAATGGGCTACGATTTCGGAGAAAGGAAGGTAAAGGAATTTGATTTTAAGTCGTGGCGTCATTGTTGTTGATGATTATTTTATAGTATTTATCGTCATTACCGTTACCATTAATGTTTTCGTCGACATAAATATCATTATAAATATTATGTTACCATTATTATCACTGTTATCACCTTCATTACTAATATTATACTATCATTATCATGATGATGATTATTATTGCTTTTATCATCATTATCATCCTTGTTATTATCATTATTATTATTATTATTATTATTATTATTATTATTATTATTATTATTATTATTATTATTATTGTTATTATTATTATTATTATCATTACTGTTGTTCTTATTATAATTTATTATTATTACTATTATCATTATTATTATTATTATTATATATTCATCGTTAAGCATTATCTTTATTACAATATTTTGTTGCACTGCATCAAGATATATATATATATATATATATATATATATATATATATATATTAGGTGAGTAATGATGATTAGAATGATATGATAATAATAAAGGTAATAATAATGATAATAACAATGATGATAATAATAATAGTAATAATAATAATTATGATAATAATAATAACAACAACAATAATAATAATAATAACATAAAGGTATTAATAATAATAGTAATAATAATGATGATAATAATAATAATAGTAATAATAATGATGATAATAATAATAATTATTATTATCATTATTATTATTATCATTATCATTATTATTATTATTATTATTATTATTATCATCAGTGTAGTTGTTGTTATCGTCCTTCTTATTATCATTATTATTGATAGTAGTAGTAGTAGTATCATCATTATCATTATCTTTATTATTTATTATTATTATTATTATTATTATTATTATTATTAAGATGATGATGATGATGATTATTGTTATTATTATTGTTATCATTGTTATTATTATAATAATCATTATTATTATTGTTATTGATATTATCATTATTTTTATTATTATCATTGTTATTGTTGTTGTTGTTATGTTTTTACCATTATTATTGTTATTTTTATTACTATTATTATTATTATTGTTGTTGTTGTTGTTGTTAACATTATCATTTTTGTTATTATTATCATTATTTTTGTTGTTATTATTATTATCAGTATCGTTGTTGTTGATGTTATCAGTATTATCATAATCAGAATTTTTGTTATGATGATGATGGTGATGATGATGATGATGATGATGTTGATGTTGATGTTGATGTTGATGTTGATGTTGATGTTGATGTTGATGTTGATGTTGATGGTGATAATGATGATGATTACTGTCTATATTAATGATTCAAAATCTCTCTGTTTTTTTCACACAGTTTTAGATCGTCACTATACGTTACATGGTTAATCTTAGCCTTATTTGATGCAAACTCATACCCTGGTTATAGTGTTTTCAAGATGCTTGGAAGTGGGATCACTGATATATGACAAATAAGGCATCTCCATGGAATATCCCTCTCCTTATTCTTATTTCTAATATTTCATCTTAACACATCATTTCAACTCTCCATGTCGTACGCATTCCGATGATGATGATGATGATGATAATAATAATAATAATAATAATAATAATAATAATAATAATAATAATAATAATAGTAATAATAATAGTAGTAATAATAATGATAATGGTAGTAATAATAGTAATAATAATAATAATCATAATAATAATAATACTTCAGTAGTAGTAGCAGTATCGCTAATATCATTATGATTATTTTCATTGTTATAAACATCATTATTAATTTCATTATTATTATTGTTTTTATTATTATCATTATCATCAGCATCATCACCAATATCATTAATAATCTTATTACTGTTAGCATATTTATCATTACCATCATCATCACCATCTTCATCATCACCACCACCATCACCATCATCACCATCACCACCACCATCATCTTCTTCCTCATCGCCATCACCATCATCAAGGTGTTCACTCCAGCATAGTAAAAATGGCAGAAATTACAACAGACATGGAAACATAAAAATACAGTGTTATCAGCTGTTACTGATATCAGCGCTGTACCCGGATGTACGGATATGGTTTATCAGTACCGGAAAATATTTCCATGCAGGCCTTTTGAACAGTCATTGCTTCATGGACGGTGGATTACCCGATATATAACTAGTAATTATAATAATTATGATAATATTGACAAGGAATTACAATTACCTATAGTGTCGGTCGTATTTAATGAGAGTATTAACGTCATAATGAAATTAGCAATATCGAATGATAATAATGATACTGATTATGATGATAATGACATTGCGACATTGATGTAAATAACAATAATGGTACAGAGGATCATGATAACTCTTACAAATCAACGCTAATACACGTAATCAGAAGGGTAATAATAGAGATAAAATGAGCTGTGGGATCTTTTCATATATGTAGATTACTGTTACTCCTTTACATAAACAACGTCAATATGTTTCCCTGTCTAGGTGAATAATAAGTCTTTTTTTCATTCACACTAATGATTTGACATTTTGATTGAATAATTTTACATTTCTATTATAAATACCTCATAATGTTTTTTTTTTTTCTTTCTTTCTTTCTTTCTGTCATAAGGAATGGTATTTCGATTCTAAATATTGCTTCTGCCTCCTGTCTCTCAGTTTTTAATTAGATATTTTGTCATTTCTCCATCTAAATTATGTCTCCACATCAAAGTGAATATTTTTTATGCCAAACTAATATCTAATCTGAATGATCTTAAAATCAAACCATCTTATGTCAAATTAAGACGATTTTTTTTTTTTGTAACAAACTAAAATGAATAATATTCTCTTCCTTCCCCCTTCCCTTATCCCCTTCCTCTCTTCCTTCCTCTCCCTTCTCCTCCCTCTTCCCTCTCCCCTTCCTCTTCCTTCCCTCCTTCCCCCTTCCCTTACCCGTACCCTCTCCTTCTTCCTCTCCCTTCTCCTCCCTCTCCCCTCTCCCCTTCTTCCTCTCCCTCCTCCTCCCTCTCCCCTCTCCCCTTCCTCTTTCCTCCCTCCTTCCCCCTTCCCCTCCCTCTCCCCTCTCCCCTCTCCCCTTCCTCTTCCCTCCCTCCTTCCCCCTTCCCCTCCCTCCTCCCTCTCCCCTCTCCCCTCCTTCCTCTCCCTCCTTCCCCCTTCCCCTCCCTCCTCCCTCTCCCCTCTCCCCTTCCCCTTTCCTCCCTCCTTCCCCCTTCCCCTCCCTCCTCCCTCTCCCCTCTCCCCTTCCCCTTTCCTCCCTCCTTCCCCCTTCCCCTCCCTCCTCCCTCTCCCCTCTCCCCTTCCTCTTCCCTCCCTCCTTCCCCTTCCCCTCCCTCCTCCCTCTCCCCTCTCCCCTTCCTCTTCCCTCCCTCCTTTCCCCTTCCCCTCCCTCCTCCCTCCCCCCTTCCCCCTACAGCCCACCGTGGGACAAGTACCTCTGCTGATCTTCGCCTACCTCGGCTTCTCCCTCTTCGTCTCCGGTTTCATCCTGACGGTGCTCGCCTACGCGCCCACGGACTCTTACCTGATGGTCATGATTCAAAGCCTGGGTGTCATGGGTTTCCTCGGCCCGATTGTGCTCGTCATTGGCAGTGAGTGTCTTTTTTTTTTTAATCTGTTTG
>NC_061852.1:6063286-6065786 GCF_019202785.1 Penaeus chinensis | reverse complement strand
GCGATTTCGTTATATGTTACTTTTTACTATCGTTCGCATTATCTTCTACGTATTTTGCGTACTCCTAGTTTCCTTCTCAGTGTAGGTGACAAGGTTGAATCAGGATGTTATAAAATCGTAAATACTCTGTGAGATACCATGAATTACTGATGACATTTGAAATACTGCTTTCATTTGCCCATCATTAGGTCACTATACCAATTTTCATTGTTTTTCTTCCTACACCCTATCTTAACATTTTGATTAATTATATACGAACGTTTATATATGGAAGAAAAACATACAGACGTACATACTATCTAATAGTTTAATTTACATTTAGGATATCAAAGCTATTAGCACATATATAGGACTGAATCACTATTGTTCTTATTACTATCATCATTGCTGTTGTTATTATTGCTGATATTATCACAATAACCTAATTTTACTCTGTGTATATTGCTGAGTGCCCCATTCCCCTTCTTAATGCCCCCCAAAACACGAACTGAAAACAAACATGCTAATGCTGACATTATAACAATGATACCTGCTCTACTACATATTTACTCTAGATTATTACTGGGTGCCCCTTTCCCTTTCTTAATGCCATTCAAAACACAAACTGAATTCCAAACGGTACCCATTTCGCAAAACGATTCATCCAGCGTCCAAACATATACAACGAATGAAAAGCAATTGCAACACCAAACAACAAAACGACCGCTAATCCCTTCCTTATGAACAAACGCACTCCCACCAGATCACAGCGCAGCACCTTAGTCATTCGCGGTTCTCAGCATTTTGTATTTACAGCTAGAGGGAAGAATTATTTCTGTATGTAGATCACTAAAACACCAGGGAACGAAAAGAAAAATGGGAAAATTAATATAACCTATTTTACACATATATGGATATCTAAGAATGCATCAAGAAAAAAATAACAGGAACGAAAGAGAGAGAGAAAAACGTAATATGATGGTATATTCCTGTAGATAATTGAGCATTTAATCTGATCTAAACTTCAAGGAATCACTGCCCGAAGGACATTCGAACTCGTAATTACATTCTCTTCAAAATAACTTCATTCATATCTCAACTTCTAGATCCGAACTTCTTGCTGCATCTTGTAGTAAAAGCCTCACTCAAAAAAAGTACCTCTTCAAGATAATTTTGTTCAGTCTTGTTAGACGTGGAGAATCAAGAAGAAAAAAACATAGATATAGCTCTTAACTTTTTAGGACTATTTATTTTGTATTTCTTATTTTATTTGCACAGATCAGACCTTAAGATCAAAGTGGAATCGGTGTGTATTTCTCTCCTGGAATAACTTTATCGAGTTATTCACATGAAAAACCTGACTCTATCTACATTCCAGCTCGTCTAGATGCATACACAGAACAAAATTAAAAAGAACATTCGGAATTGTTCATCATAAACAGACAGAACAGCGACAAACGGCCAAAACAGCAAGTCTTAAGAAAACGCCAAGACAATTGAACAAAGATATTTTCTTCAGTGCACACTCATCACTCGTCGTGTAAGGTATCTATGTAATGTTTTTAAATTAAACCGATCTCTGTAGGTCGTATTTCCTTCCGATTTAGTTTTTTCTTTCTTTCTTTATTTGCACGTGACAATAATACGAACGCATTTTCTTTCTACCAGTGTTAAATTCCCTCACTTGATTTTACCCACACTATCTGCAACTCAGTGAACTATACTACGTGTATTTGCAACTCAGACAGTCATACTACGTTTACAGGTAATAAGGTTCTAAGACTGAATGATAAACACGCCTTCATCTTCGAACACACTCTAAGACAAACAAACACACTCAGAAATTGTTAAGACTTACCACACTATCCAGCGTGCGGTGTCTGTGGCAGCAGGTGGGGGAATAACAGAGTGATGTAAGTTTATTGCTATTATATATACCAAAAATCACATGGACGTTCAAACGCCATTTATATCCTCGTGCAAATTCAGTTCCCTAGTAGTCATTATGTGAGTTATTCCCATATAGACATACATTCATAGATGCACATATATTTGCACACAAACATAAATATATGCATATAGATATTTGTATATATATACATATATATATACATATATATATAATTATACACACACACACACACACACACACACACACACACACACACATATATATATATATATATATATATATATATATATATATATTTATATATATAAATATTTTATATATACATATATATACATATATATATATACAAACACACGCACACATGTAAATATATATATATATATATATACAGATATATATATACATACATACATATATATATATATATATATATATATATATATATATGCACACATGTATAAATATGTATACATATACATATATATACATAAACATAGACATGCACACACACACACACACACACACACACACACACACACACACACACACACACACACACACACACACACACACATATATATATACATATATATATATATATATATATAT
>NC_061852.1:6055786-6058286 GCF_019202785.1 Penaeus chinensis | reverse complement strand
AGGATTCAATTTCCGGCACAGCAGCAACTTCAACTTCAACATTAACTTCAAAACATCTAAGCTCATGAGTTACAACGGTTGTTTTTTATAAAATAAATGACTTCACAGAGCAGATAAATATAAAATACTCTTGGAATCAATGGCAGTACGTTACAGTCGTGCTTTATCTTACTTTTAGAAATCGATTTCATTGATGATTCAAATGTTCTTTTAATTCTCTCTTAAATGTATTCGGGCTGTGTCATGTGCCTGAACTGAGTGACTATATGCCTATATAAACACATACGCGTAAACAAACAAACGAACACACACACACACACACACACACACACACACACACACACACACACACACACACACACACACACGCACACACACACGCACGCACGCACGCACGCACGCACGCACGCACGCACGCACACACACACACACACACACACACGCACGCACGCACGCACGCACGCACACACACACACACACACACGCACGAACGCACACACACACTTCCTCATATAGTCTCCTACATTCATATATATAGGTAGATAGATAGATTGATAGATATAAGTAAAAGAAAAACATGTTATGATAAAATGATGATTTCTACATAACCCCACGTACAAAAAAAAAAAAAAAAAAAAAAAAAAAAAAAAATCCAGCAGATGGGCCTGAAAGATGATAAAAAAATTAATAAGCGTAATTACATGATGTATTGATGACATTCAAGTTTTCAGTTAGTTATATCAGTGACAGTCAATAAAAGTAATACAAATTTAATTTTGTCAGAGAAAAACGCGCAGCTAACAAAGAAGAAAAGAAAAGAAAAAAAGGAAAGAAATATGTATCTATATATATTTAAATATATATACACACAAAATAGCTAATACAAAATATTAATGATTGAAAAATAAGCAAATCTTGAGAATTCTAGAAGTTCCAACACAATTGAATTCATACACTCCTCTTAATACTGCAAGAAAGAAATGAAAATTATAATCTTTCCATAGTTATTAGACAATTAAATTGGATAGTCCCCCCCCCCCCTTTTGAGAGATAAAGAAAGTCTTTTTTGAGAGATTAAGGATTTTCTTTTTCGGGATATTAATGAGTAATTCCCAGAGATTAAAATTGCCTTTGATGGAGAGCGAGGCCGAGAGATTGATCATTGGTGTAAATTACGCCGTAGAAATGGATAGATATCCCGGGTAAGTTAGTTTTGTGAAGCTTGTATGTTTAATGTTGTTAAGGCTGTTTGTTTTCATCAAATAAAAGGGAGAGAGTGTTGTTGACGAGTTGAATTGGCAGAACTATAATGGCTTCTACTGTTATATTATCCCTTGATAACCTGTGATATGTGATTTAAAGTTTTTTTTCTCTCACACATGCTCAGTATCACATGATCTCCCAACAGATGGTTTTCCAAGTAATACATGTAGAATCACATTAATAGATAATCATTTCTGACTAAATCACTAAGTAGATGTGCATAACAGTTGTTAATGACCACACATGGATGTAATCACCGGAAGTTGCAAAGAAATTGGTAAAATAGCCATTATAGTTGAGTCAGTTTTCATCCCTCCCTTTCATTTACTTCCATGGCTGGATGCGTTTAGTTATTTATCAAATTTCTTCCCTAAAAAAGAAGTTGAGAAAAGGGAATAGCACAAAGGCATGATGAGATTTATTTATTATTATTAAAGAAAAACTTAAAGAACTATTGCTCACTTGCTTTTAAAAAAATCAAACTAAAATATCAGATATATTACCTAATGATTCACCTTGTCAGACATTTTACTTACTTCAATGCTAGTGTAACCAAGTATAAGTTACAGCACATAAGTCTAGGATGACCCTTTGGATCATATTAGTAATTACCTTGAGTATTTTACCCTCAGTGGATGCATTTACCCCAGGTTGGAAATCACAGCATTAGATAACTTACAAGCCAAATAATCCTACTAAATCACCTACATTACTCAACCATACTAAATCGTACTAATTGATTTCAAGTATAGCTATAGTATACTAACTTATGTCACTGTGAACATAGTTACCGTGGCGTACTAACTCATATTACTGTCTTTAAAAAGCAGTAACAGGTCACAGAAAGCCACAATATATATGTGACAATTGAAGCTGTCACAATGAAGCACACCTCTATAATTTCCAGGTACAAGGGAGGTGGCTTATGTTACCTGGAGCTGGACGAGCCTTTGGCGTGGTTGCCTGCTGAAGTAGCGCGCCTTAGTGCCCCCCGACAAGGTCTCAGCTATGACTCCTTTGGAAATGGTGAGCAAAATGAGTGGAAAGCCTTTTTATGAGAAACTATATTTATTTGACTTGCAGTTATCCTGTGATTTTTCAAATATAAAGAATAAGGTTGCATGGATTGTCATTTGTGACCTGACTGAGCTGTAACTTCATCTTTCCTTATCACATATTTTCACAAATAGATTTTGTGGCTTTCCAGATGGGCAGATGGATAGCTATATGCATACAT
>NC_061852.1:6028286-6048286 GCF_019202785.1 Penaeus chinensis | reverse complement strand
TAGCAATCTTGCTGACCAGAGTTCATGGCTTGCATTGCCAGTGGATAGTAACCCTGGCCATTCCTTGCACATAGAGGGTAGTTTAGAAGCACAAAAAAACAGACATTTGTAATTTCATTGGAGTCTCAAGAGCCTGTCACACCAAACCCTAAATTATTATTATCATCATCATCATCATCATCATCATCATCATCAATCATATCATCATCATCATCATCATCATCATCATCATCATCAATCATCATCATCAGTCATCATCATCATCATCATCATCATCATCAATCATATCATCATCATCATCATCATCATCATCATCAATCATCATCATCATCATCATCAATCATCATCATCAATCATATCATCATCATCATCATCATCATCTCACAGAAACATTTTGGTTGTAGTGACTGGAATGTTTCATATCCAGTTTCTATTCCTGTCTTGGAATCTTTTAGTTGCTGAGAATGAAATTTTAAAGTGCTAAATAGTATAAATATTTGTATTGTATTCTTGTTGCACACCTATACTGACCTTACTGTAATCAGAGGAATATCAGTTTAACAAAACAAAAAAACAGAAGCTGCATTTGCTGCACAAGTTTCAAGTAATATTTACTGTATTACAGATGTTGAAGACTAATATATCAGGCACCAAATTTTGTGGATTTTGCAGACGTAATGGAGCAACTTTAAAGAAATTCTTGAACCATCCCCTCAGGTAGGTATAAAGAGGATAGCACTAAAAGTTTAAACAATGAATAATGGCAATAGTTGAAGTCGTATGCCCTTTACATGAATGCAAAAAGAATGTGCACATCAATTTTTAATTTAGTTTGTGTGTGTCCGTGTGTTTATGTTTGTGTGTGTGCGTGTGTTTATGTTTGTGTGTGTGCGTGTGTTTATGTTTGTGTGTGTGCGTGTGTTTATGTTTGTGTGTGTGCATGTGTTTATGTTTGTGTGTGTGCTTGTGTTTATGTTTATGTTTATGTTTATGTTTATGTTTATGTTATGTGTGTGTGTGTGTGTGTGTGTGTGTGTGTGTGTGTGTGTGTGTGTGTGTGTGTGTGTGTGTGTGTGTGTGTGTGTGTGTGCGTGCGTGCGTGCGTGCGTGCGTGTGAGAGAGAGAGAGAGAGAGAGAGAGAGAGAGAGAGAGAGAGAGAGAGAGAGAGAGAGAGAGAGAGAGAGAGAGAGAGAGAGAGAGAGAGAGAGAGAGAGACAGACAGACAGACACAGACAGAAATAGATAGATTGCTAGTTTGTTTTAAGGGGGACCAAACTTGGAAAATATATCCATAAGTTATATACCTTATACAAATCTCCCCTAAGCATGCTGACCCCTCCAAAATACATTTTGGGAAATTTTGGCCCCATCAGAGTTACCTGTTGAAATTTTAGGTCATCTTAAAAATGCATATTTTTATGAATTTGAATAATTTAATATTGGTTTTACATTTGACAAAATATTAATTAATTTTTGGATAAAATCTAAGAAAATTTCACTGTTTCATAAAGAATGTTACATTTTAATTATCTGGTCACTTTTGACCTCAAACAGAATCCCAAAAAATTAAAATTTTCCTTCAATTATTTGATAATATTTACCCTTATGAAAGTTACCCCCAAAATGAGTTAGATTTGAGTGATCTTGGGAAACATACTTTTTGAATTGCTTTGAATGGATTTTAGAATTATTAAGTACACAATTTTATATATATTTGGGTCATGTTCTAGTAATATTTAATTTATTATACACATATAGATAGGAATGATAATATAAATATTAAATTAATCAGATTGTTTCTTTCTGGTTTAAGGGACACTATTAGGATTTTAGGGACACAGGTTATATTTTGTCTACCTGTCCACACACCACTGAAGGACACTATTACATTTATATTTTCAAACATTTCTCTCTTTAATTATACTCTCCATATTATGATATTGAGTGAAGTAAATTAAGATAAATAAAATTCACGTATTTTTCTTTATTTTAAAGTTAGTGTCGGCCAGAAAATCTATTACTAATTATAGTGTATGGTGAAACTTTTCTACACAGATAGCTCCACAAGTGCTCAGATAAAAGATATTTACTGAAAATCAAGGAAAATGGTAGCCAGGTGAAATAGATAGTAATTGACTCTCTTTGCTTCTGAAGCCATCTGCATTTAAAGACAATTAATAAACTCAGTTTATAAATTTATTGAACATTTTCTGCCGTGTCAATATCTAAGGTAATTAGCAGCACATGCAAAATATAGCAATAGCGTGAGGCTTGGGGACAAAGCCCCCAGGTAAGAAAGTGCTATATGACATCAAAGGTCATATGGTAAAGTGTAGTAGTGAAAAGGGTTAGGAATGAGTTAATGATTTGGGTAAAGTTACAGGTTGAACAGTATTAGAGGGTAGTATGGTAGTGGAGAGGGTGGAGAGGGGGGTACTGATGGGGTATAGTATAAGGTAAAGGTTATTGGAAGGGGAAGGAGTTAAGGGAGTAGGGAGCATCATGATAAAGTATTATGGCAAAAATGGCAAAAAAGAGTTGAAGATTAGGATAAGTGGACAGAACATGGAAAAGAAAAGAAGGAGAAGAAAAGAAATGCAAAATTAGTTGAGGCGAAGGCTGAGTACCAAGGTAGGTGTGATACTCTACATTGGGCCTCAGTCCCCATCTCCTAAGCCCCCCCCCCCCCCCCCCTTATGACAACAGTGAGCAAGGAATTGGAAGGGTAATAAACTCAACTTGCAGTGGGCATGGTATGTATGAACATGCCATCATCCCTAGCTGCATCAAATTAAATTTCATGATTATATATATATACCTTTATATTCATCGAGTCTGCATTCACTATTTATGATGATGTGCAGCAAAATGAAATAAAAAACAATGGGGATAATGTCAAATTATATTAATTTTATTGATTATATTCTTTTATATCTCGGATAAATGAAAGTTAAATACACTCTTACTGACACTACCAATACCTTATTTATATAAAGCAAGTGGATTGAAATTTTGGCAGTTTATTTCTCATAACTGATGTTGAATGTTTATGCAAGGTGGTTTCCATTTTTTCACCAAGTTAGATATACTGGTTGGTCACATTTTTAACTTTTTTCCCCATTTTGTGCTATTTATTCAACTTGGAAAATTGCCTTTTCGTTAGTATTTTACTTTTGTTTACTCAAACTAGAATGACATTTTTTAAAAGGTGAATAGTGATCAGGCCATAGCTTTCTTCTGTTCAGAAAAGATGTCCATTGATTTAAATAGGAAATTCCACTGTTTTCTGCAGAAATCTCCCCACATGATACCACTGTGTTTTATACAGGAATCACCTCATTATTGGTATGTACAATCAAGCCATGCCTGCACTGAGTATTGTATATTGTCTCTACACATAGAAGGCTTCACAAAAGCTTAAGTCACCAATGAGTCATTCATTAGTCTGACCTACCTCAACTGCTTATCCCTTTCCTTGATTTTGGAACCATTTTATTTTATATTGCTCTTAATAAGACTACTAATTATAATGTCAATAATAATAAAATATATCAGTATTAATAGCAGTAGAAAAAAATAAAATTGGGAAACTCAAGGAAGGGGAAAATCACCTGACATCGTGTACACTAATGGTTAATAGTTAATAGATAAATTTGCTAGACATCAAGGTCATATAGCACTATACTACTAATGACTCCTTGGTGGCTGAGCACTTGTGAAGCCATCTGTGTGTAGACATTTATTTACTTATTGAAAGCATCTAAGGTCATTAGCAGCATATTCGAAATATAGTGATAGCATGAGGCCTTGGGAAAAAGCCCCTAGGTAAGTGCTATATGACATCAAAGGTTATATGACACTATGGTAAATTAGAGAAGTGAAAAGGGTTAGGAATTAGTTGATGACCAGGGCAGTTATAAGTTGAACATTACTAGAGGGTAACATGGTAGTGAAAAGGGTAGAGAGGGGGAGCTGATGGGATAAAGTATAAAATAAAAGTCTGTTAGAAGGGGAAGGAGTTAAGGGAGTAGGGAGCATTATGATAAAGTACTGTGGCAAAAATGGCAAAAATGAGTTTAATGATTAGGATAAGTGGACATAAGGGGATGAAGAAAAGGAAAAGGAAATGAGAAGAAAAGACCATGCAAAAGTAGTTGAGGCGAGGGCTGAGGACCAAGGTAGGGGTGATCTACATTGGGCCTCAGTCCCCA
Source organism: Penaeus chinensis (assembly GCF_019202785.1). Taxonomy (NCBI): domain Eukaryota; kingdom Metazoa; phylum Arthropoda; class Malacostraca; order Decapoda; family Penaeidae; genus Penaeus; species Penaeus chinensis. The sequence continues at coordinate 6,044,075 of NC_061852.1, read as the reverse complement.
TCTCCTAAGCCCCCCCACCCCCACCCCCACGACAACGAACAAGGGATGGGGGGGGGGGGGTAGATACATTTCACAAAATACTTCTGTGGACATCCCTCCTTTCTGTAGACACATTATAATGACTTAGTTTTTCTCAGAATCAAAGAGATATCCCCTTGTTCCCACTGAAATTGAGGTTTATGTCTGTCCCTGGTAGTAAGAGGACATGCAATTCATCATATGTGTCTCAACACAAGTTCTGTACCTTTCTAATTGAATCATATCGGTTAACAGAAATGATGTTGGGAAACTTGTGTGCCCAGTGCTAAGAAGTTATACCTGCCCTAATTGTGGAGCCACAGGTGATGCAGCTCACACAGTCTCATATTGCCCCAGCAAGAAGCAGCCTCACAATTCTCAACCCTTGGCTGTCAAACTGAAGAACACAATGCGAAATGCCTCATCCGTTCGACGATTTAACCACTAACACAGTAGCTGTCTTGTGATTTTTGTTTGGTTTACTTTTATAACAAATTCACTTTCAAAGTTATTAGTAGTCTTTGATAGAAGACTAGAATTATGGCAGTGGTAATGTTCATAGAATATGTTTACTAAAGCTTTTGATGTGTATTACCCTGATTTGCTATGTAATTAATTAATTGTTTCTTTTATGCTTCTATTCCAAAGAAATTTCACAAGTTGATTTTAAGTTCAAGCAATTGTTTAAATCCCAAAGAAAAGTTCTTAGTTTAAAAAAACCCATCACTGCCAGGTAACAGAAATCCAAGTGTGATAAACTCTGGTGATTTCTAGCAACAGCCAGACACTGGACAAGGTAAAAGAACTAAGTAGCCCACAAAATGATTATCTTTGTTGCATTTGTAAAGTAATGTTTAAAGTTAACAAAATGGCTTTTCAACTATTAATAAATAACTAGCCTTTTATTTTTTATTTTGTTTTACCTCAATTGGTTAATGTATATGAATACTGCCCCACTCTTTTGCAAGTCAGAAATTAACATTTTATGAGAACATACTCACTAGGAAAAAAACTTCCAAAAGCACATTTACTAATTCCTGATTATAAATAAAGAACTGGTCTATAAATGAAAAAACACAATAAATTTGAAGACTTTACTGGTTAAAATAAGTGGTGAAACATACAGAAAGTTGGTCATGCTTTTTATGCACTAAACAAAATATAGAGAACTGTTACAAAACTGAATGCTTCACTACATCTAAACAAACATGTAGGCCTTTTATTACAAGCCTAATCACATAAAAATTAATACATTTAAATCAAAGTTCATGTTCTTTGATCTCTCTCTACATCCAAGTAGGGGGGGGGGGGGGATCATAACTTTACACTGCCAAATAATTGGGCTTCAACCAAAATGGCTATTTTGCCACACAAATACAATTTTACTGGTTGCTTGCTCTATTATTACCATGCTAGTACCTTACTTAGTCATTTGCTTTTTCTTATTTATTTTTGTATGATTTATTTTTTTAACTTTCCTGTTTTCTTGCCCCTCCCCCAACAAAGAAAAAAAAGAAAAAAGAAAAAAAAAAAAAAAAAACTTTTGAAGTGGGTAATTAACAGGATTATAAATTATTACCTTAAACTTTAAAAAGCAACGTCGACAAAATTATTAAACGGGTGCTGATCTAATTCCACGTGCAATATCTGAAAGGGTGGCACCAAGCTATTGAACTTAGAAGTCACGTCGATGATATCTGTCCGGGTCAAAGTACGAAGTGACAACAACACGGTTGGCAAACTTGCGGCCAGTGAGGTTCTGTTGTGCCTTCTGGCAGTCCAGAACAGAGTTGAATTCAACAAACACTTTGCCCACTCCAGGGACTTCAACTCCTTCAACAGGCCTTGGGATTTCCACCGAGCGCACTATGCCATAGCGACTGCACTCTTCGCGAATATCCTCTTGGATGTCTTCATATTCTTCATCATCCTTCAACTCCTCTGGTGTTACCTGGTGAAAAAAGGAAACATTGAACTTACTGACCACAGTTGTAGGAATAAAACTTTCAATATCTAACATGACTAGCATAAGTTTGACTAAACCCATTGAAAACAGGTATACATATATAATGCATACTTCCCCCCCTCCCCCATTATTACCACCATCATTCATTATATGATTTTTATAATGCAACAGCAAAAAAAAAAAAAAAAAAAAAAAAAAAAAAAAAAAAAAGGATAAAATTAAATTGGTGAGATCACGTAGGACTAGTATCTGATTACTTGTAACTAAGCACTTTTGTGTAACCAAAACGAATAATCTAAAATCACAGTACACATGCACATGCCCTCCCAGGGTCAATCGTTTAAAATATACTTTAGTGTACTTCATGAAAATTACATGTATAGATCTGCCTAAGCAATTAAGAACTATATTCATTCTTTATACATCTTGTTTGCCAGCACACACACACACACACACACACAATTATCACTTCTTATCTTACATAAAAATCTGAATTACCTCAAAACTTACGATATAATCAAAAGAAAACCATTACAAATTAAGGAGTACATGCTAATAAAAAAAATTGTATTAATAGTGAGATAAATTACTAAATAACAAAAAGGTAGCCCAATCCCTGAGGGGCTGGCTAGTGTTAGCAGCAAACAAGCACTAACCATGTTCATGAGGCACAAGACTTCAGTCGCAGGGCCTGAGCCACTCTGCAGCTGCAAACCTGGAACCTGGATCTGTACAGGAGCCTGAGCCATTGCATTGGCATTCTTTGCCCCAACACTTGCTCTCTGCACCACAAGCTTTTTGTCTCCAAGTTGCATTCCATTTAGTCCGTGGATAGCCTAAAAGTAAAACAAAACGAAATTAGCTTTATTTAAAGGATCATTATAACCATTTTGGAAAGGAAGGACCAATTCTGTTCTAAAATGCAAGAGTGGTAGGGATTCAAGGTTGTGGTTGTTATAACCTAAAACCGTTTGATCTGTGTCCTCCTGTCCATTGCAATATATTACATTACTAAAAAGGCAAGGGAGTGCAAATCCAAAAGATTACAATATTTCAAATGACATAAATAATACAGGGATCATTACAAATATTTCTACATACTGTTAGATGTGTGTATATGTGTATGTATATATAAAAATATACATATAAATATATATACACAAATAACAAATATATATGCAAATATAACAAACACAAATATAAATAAATTATATATTTGTGTATGTGTATAAATACACAGACAGACAGACAGACAGACAGACAGACAGACAGACAGACAGACAGACAGAGACACACACACACACACACACACACACACACACACACACACACACACACACACACACACACACACACACACACACACACACACACACACACACACACACATACACACACACACACACACACACAGACAATCACACGTATCCATATACACAAACGCACACATACAAGAAATTACTTTAAAAAAAATGATAATAATTACATTTGTGCTTACCTGGTCGGTCAGGCTGACGTCAACATACTCACAAAAAGCATAGCCTTTAGACAACCCTGTAGCCGAATCCTTGACCAGGTTAAATGCGCGCAGTTGTCCAAAAGACATGAGGAGCTCCTTCACCTGAAATAACCACACCCATAAATGGCATTAGAGAATGTTCAACGGCTCAAATTGGAGACAATCATCTAGTGTTCAACTTACAAAGCACTCAAGCAGTAAAAATAATGAATAATAATGAAAGGAACAAGACTAACAAAACAAGAACAATAAAAAGAGAACTGAACATCTGGAGTAAAGGTGCGATCATACTAGCACTTCCATGGTTAACTTTTCATTCCATGACATTTTCTCTTTTTCCCAACAACATTGCTACCTTCATCGATAGATTCTTCAACTTTTGGTTAATTCATTTCAGTTCCATATACATTCTTCGTTTTATTTTTTCCCCCTGGGAACTGCATTAATTCCTATTGAGTTCATTGCTCCTCGCAATAGGAATACAACTGACAATAATAAAAAAAAAATTATATATATATATTAGATATACAAACATAAATATGTATACATACATACATACATACTTATATATGTATACATACATACATACATACTTATATATGTATACATACATACATACATACTTATATATGTATACATACATACATACATACTTATATATGTATATATACATACTTATATATGTATATATACATACTTATATATGTATATATACATACTTATATATGTATATACACATACATATATATGTATATACACATACATATATATGTATATACACATACATATATATGTATATACACATACATATATATGTATATACACATACATATATATGTATATACACATACATATATATGTATATACACATACATATATATGTATATACACATACAATATGTAAACACTACATATATATTACCTAATATATATGTCATACCTACTAATATGTAATACACTACAATAATTAATAAAATAAAAATTATATATAATATATAGATATACACAACATAATATGTATATAAAATACATACTATAGTATATACACATACATATATATGTATATACACATACTATATATGTATATACACATACTATATATGTATATACACATACTATATATGTATATAACATACATATATATGTATATAACATACATATATATGTATATACACATACATATATATGTATATACACATACATATATATGTATATAACATACATATATATTATATACACATACATATATATTATATACACATACATATATATGTATATACACATACATATATATGTATATACACATACATATATATGTATATACACATACATATATATGTATATATACAATACATATATATGTATATACACATACATATATATGTATATACACATAGGTATATATGTATATATACACACACACATACATATACATATATATGTATATGGAATGTACATGTATTTATAAATACATATATATATACATATACATACATACATACATACATATACACACACACATTAAGCACACAAACGTACAGTTTGTGCATATATATATATATAGCTACAATTTTGCAATTTTGAGGATGGTATCTCAAGGAGAAATCCTTAGGAAAATATAAAACTTGTACAGCTAGTCAAATAAATTGAGCCGAGATTTTATCTCGGCAACACGAATACATTAATTTACAGCAATATAAAGTCTGTTGTTGAATAAACAATACTGAAAAAGGTATAAGTAAATTTTGTCACTCACATTTTAATGAAAGAAAGAAAGAAAGAAAGAAAGAAAGAAAGAAAGAAAGAAAGAAAGAAAGAAAGAAAGAAAGAAAGAAAGAAAGAAAGAAAGAAAGAAAGAAAGAAAGAAAGAAAGAAAGAAAGAAAGAAAGAAAGAAAGAAAGAAAGAAAGAAAGAAAGAAAGAAAGAAAGAAAGAAAGAAAGAAAGAAAGAAAGAAAGAAAGAAAGAAAGAAAGAAAGAAAGAAAGAAAGAAAGAAAGAAAGAAAAGAAAATCAACAATGTTGATGCCCTCAGCCTTACTCCTTACAGCTTACACCCACTACAGGATGAAACTTCTAAAATAATGACAATAATACAAATAATCTAATATAATACAAGTGTTTAAATATGAGATCATTTTCTTTTTCCTATATTTCCTTTTCCTTTTCCATAAGACTTCCAAGTTGATTACCATTTAACTTAGTTCGTCAGTTAGCAGTGTATCCCCAATTAAGCCTAAATTGCTACTGATGTATAAACATTACAGAAAAGGAAGCAAAACATGAGAGTAGATAATAATGTCACATAACTGCATGGTCGTTTAATTTTTTTTAAAGTATGTAAAATTTTGAGAGAATGACCTTTCTGGCAGGATAGTATCATTCTTTATCAAGTGTAAACTGGAAGATGCACTGCTAAAGTGAGGGCATTAACAATTGATTAAGAATTCAGAGAGGTAATGCATTTCTATATATACTATCTGATGCATTTTATTTTGAATTTTAAAACAAGAGGTAAAGTTTCCTTAGACATTTTTAACACTGTTATTTAACAACAGGGCTTACATGTTATACTTGAATGCACTAGTGTTACTAGATAAAATCGTAATCAGATAATATTGAAGTTGCTGCAAATTTATTCAGCCAATTGTACAAACTAAACATTTTAAAAATAAACTGCTTGTTCAATTAGCATTGTCTTCATCTTTGGCTGTGCCCATCACAACCAAAAAGCAAACTATGGACAACACAAAGGCAACAATACGTGAAGACAAAGAAGTGCTAGTGTGACAATGCTTAAACTAAACCAAGACATACTATCCTATGGGTCACTAAAAAGAGAACAATCCCATTTTTCATCTTAAAACACATGATAAAGCAGCTCTTCATATTGCCAAAGTTTAACTAAATAAGATGAAGTTAGCTTGATAGTACAGACATCCCTGCACAACAGGTTATCAACAAAAAAATTTAATTATGAAAAAATATTTCCTATTACAAGTTTGGACTTACATAGCATTTATTAGTATATATTGTACAAGCAATTTATATTCAAAAAGTACTAATCTCATAATGATCTACAAAACTTCAGCTGAACTTCATTTTTCAAACCTTAGTAGCAAGCAGTCCATTTTATTGCTTCTGATTCCCAATCTTATTATATGAATTTTTATCCATTTTTTTGCTTCCGATTCCCAATCTTATTATATGAATTTGTATCAAGTAAATGACTCGCACTATTGGAAATATTGCCCACACCAAGTTATTATGACAATAAACAACATAATGCCAACATTCAGTCAGTTTGTCCTGCTAACTCTCACACGCAAACTTGTTTTCTCTTAGTTCCTATCATTTATTGAATGTGGCTTAGTGCTAAGAGCACTGGTTTTGCAATTACAAGGCCCTGAGTCTGCTATAGGTCAACCCTTCTCTCTAGACTCAACCCTGACCGAGTACTGGCAAAAGACTGGGGAGAAAGGAACTGGCCTTCATTACGTCTGTTCCTCTACAGACCTGTCCCCTACATCAACTGGAATAAAGGAGCCAACTTCATTTGAGTTTTTTTTAATTACTAATTTCTTTAAAAACAGCAGTACTGAAGATAGATATTTTTCTTTTCTTCTTCTTCTTAAATAATAATAATAATAATAATAATAATAATAATAATAATAATAATAAATAAATAAAAAACAACTTAATATACTTCTAGTACCATAATTTTAATGTACCGTACTAAAATAATCCAACTACTACTAATTGATTTGCCCAGTTATAGTAATGATGCTTATGGTGAAAAATGAGGGCTTTTTGATACCACCACCCATCTCAACTACCTATCCATATGTATAAAATATGCTTGAATGCGTATAGTGTGGTAACTACAAAGGAAGGTAAAACTAATATATACAAGATTATAAATATGCATATATATTTATATATATGATAACTAAAGATAATAAAAAATTAAACAAAGAATCAGCACCTGTTTGCTATGAGATCTGGATTCTCTCTCTCTTTTTTTAACCCACTTTCCTAAAACAACAAATGTATGTTGTTTTATTACATGTATTATAACAGACAAATAAAATGGACAAGTTGTACCCAAAGTTTGGGAAACTGAAGTCGCATCATATAATTTTAAGCCTGTAATGCAGGGAGGTCAATGACAAGATAAAGAGATAAATTGTATGGAAATCCAAAACCATGCAACAACAAAAGGTGAAAAGGTTTGATTCTTTTGTGAATTTCGTAATATGTATATGTATGTATGCTATTGATGAGGAAGTGCACATAATTACAGATTACAGAAGAGGTAAACATATATATACAAACAAAAGTAAAAGTGTACACAAGAGTGCACGTGTTAGTGTAAAAACCTTTTCCCTTGACCAATGATAAATACAGAAATAACTTCTACCACTTATGTAAGTTGTCTGAATAATAATAAAAAAAAATGATAATAATTAAGCATGAATTTTTTGTTCTATGCTCAAGAACGAAGTGAACTGGTTAAGTAGATAGATATAACCACATTACCACAAGCGGTGAAGTATGCAGCATTTGTCTCCAAAATGTGAATGGCGAGGGAAGAGGAATAAAGGGGAAGGAGACAGTTGCACAAAAATGAGTTTTTGCACCAAACTGACATTGACCACTAAAATTTCATGCACTAATTTATACAAACAAAAGTCAATGAAGAGATTTAAAAACAAATCACATTATATTTAACAATTGGATCTGAGAAGTGTTACCAAACCTAAGACCTTAGTCCCATATATCATTCTGAACTCAGGCAAAATGAAAATACTTACCTTTGGTGCATATTACTGAGACTTGACTAAGTCTGTTCCCTGACTTTTAGTTGTATGTATCTATACTTTTTTTCACCTGATACTTATTCTTCACATGACCTATGATGTGCTCTTGAAAATGGATTTTCAGGTAAAACTTACCTATTCCCACTCGGAACAACGACCCTAAAAAATTGGTGCGCCAACGTACGACCAAAAGACTAGAACTTGCCTTGGTCAGGACGGTTCATTATGATATGCATAGTGAGGCAGGCTTTATCATGGGCAGTACAAATGGGCCGCTTAGGGCATTCAACCACGAACCCTTCGCTAGGGGAAACAAACGGGGGAAGAAAGCAAAAAGACAGGATGAGTATATTTGGTTTCCAAATGAATTGCTATACACTTATTATTCAGTCATAATAAAGAATAAATGCTTTGTATTCCCCTCTCGAAACTAAGGCCCATGAGTAATTCCCTGTAAAAGTAAGTTTCTGAAAGAGATCCCTGAAAGAAAACCCTGAAAAAGAGCTCTGAAAGAGAACTCTGAAAGAGAACTCTGGAAAAGGACAACAACACAGTTTGACAATCTGTCCAACATCAAAATCTTTTGAATGGCTATACCAAGGCTTATGCTACAAGGCTTCCTTGTGTAAAATAAAAAGGACAATTTTGTCTACAGGGGCATCATCACCATGTAACTGATCTTACTGAACTGTAAATTTTGTGAAAAACAAAATAAAAGTAGAATATGCAAGTAGCCCTCACATTCAATGTAATGAGCTCATCATTAAAGCCAAAATGAGGAAAAGAGTGCCTAAGCCCCAATCAGAGCCTTGAAAATTTGAACACCTTAACTCTTAAAGTGACTGATAAATACTACAACGAGAGGCACCAAAGTCGATATGAGCTGGGATGCATCTGCTTCCAATAAGGTGCTGTTTGCTGGGGTGGCGGCGGCTGCCCACTGCATCTAACCTGTCCTGACCTGCGTATAAGCCTGCAAGAGATGCGCCGAAGACGGGCCTTCCTCACTTCATCTGAACCAACCTGACCCTTCCCTTCTTTATCCAAGCCCTCGGCTTTTTCTGCCCTCACCTTGCGTCACTTATTCTTATTTTCAACTGCATTTGCGTTGGTCTTTCTGATACGGGGTCTATGCTTTAGTCATAGTATATACATCAGTGACAATCTCCATGTTTTTGAAAAAGCACAACTTCTCAATAGTGCAGGTAAAAATGTTTTGATAAGTGACTCACAGGGATGTGATTTTTTCTTTAATTCACCTTTAGCTGAAATATTAATTTTACAATCTGTATGGAACACAGCTCTCTGAATAGCATAAAATGTAATCTACATTACAATAAAAAGCATGAACTTGAAGTTGTCATTTTACTCAGTCAAGTTTCCATTCCTGTATGTTATTCAGAGAGGCTTTTTCAACATCTAGATTGTAATTCACTTACCTTACACAAGGTCACATTAAAAATATTGAGACCTCATATCTCTCAAGAAAATTCATTAGCACTACTTTAAATGAACTAAGGACTGCCATCAATTTTGGGGGACAGTATTCCATCTGGCAGTCACAGATATCAACAAAAATATTATAATACATGTAAAAATATCCAAAGTTTGTCTACTAAAAATGTTGGAGGAACATTTATCTTCAATCCACTTTTCATGGTTAAACTGAATAAAAATAAGAAAATAAAAATAAAGAACAACCACACAGGTATCATTCTTCAAGTCATAATATTATTTCAGAGGCAAAGTGGCTGTCATGGGCCTTCAGTAACAACTAGCACAAAGGCCATAAATATAAATAAACTAGCACACCCTTCCCATAATTAACCAAGTTGTATCAATCTATCCTACAAACTTAAACACTAAAAAGAGAAGGAAAGAGGGAGAAAGAGATTGTAAATCAAAATTCAGAAAAGGCAGTTTGACTGTAAGTTAAGACCAGCAAGAGAAAATGTGGAGAGATGGAACAAAAGCAGACACTACACGCATTAACCCAAAACCTGTGTGCTTGTTGGACACCCAGGCTACCACGGCTGCTCTCCAACCCGCTGGGCCGCAAGTCAAACACAGCAGCTACAAACATACCTGGTCTTCATTAAGGTAATTAGGCAGACCACCAATAAAGATCTTATGGGGTGAATCGGGGACCACTGTTGACACCACACCTGCAATAACTGTAAGGAAAACAAGCTTCACTTATACCTTCTATTCTGAAGAACTGGATGATTATAATTATGGCATGACTATATTGCATTTTTTAAATTTTTCTTATAAGTCACCTAACATTATTTCATATTTCAAATACCAAGATCTAAAGACAAAAAAGAATGACAGAATACACACAGACATATTTTTGAAATTGCCTTATCCAGACTGCGTTACCAAACTCTCCAAGTGTCCCTAGTATTTGCACATTTAACTACATAAAAGTATGACACAGCCATACATCAAAAAAATATCATTGATATTTTGCATAACTAGGAATACCAAGCTGTTAAAGCAGTCTCCAAAAGCAATCCCTCAATACGCTGCATGTGCTCCATGAGCTTCATACCTGGGATCTGTGTCGTACCTGGCATGGTGAGGGTCGGATGCTCTGACATGCCCGGCATTGGCTGATAATCATGAGGTCGTCTAATCTTTAAACTCTGACCCTTAAAATTAATGCCATCAAAAGCAATTGCTTGGGTAGTTTCATCAATTGATCGAAACTCCAAGAATGCAAAGTTCTTGTCCAGATTAACCTGTAAAAGTAAAGGTTCCACAATGAATTGCAAATCAGAAAATGAATTAATAATAAGTCTTATCACCATCAAAATATCATGAGGTGCGATGTTAAATTGGCAAATGGCTGCTCACCTGACAGGCTAAGACTGGGTTCCCTGCAGCCTGGGCAAGACCAGCTAGGTGCATTTGCTGGTTGAAGAATTCCATCATTTCCTCTTCAGTTACGCCAAAAGGAATGTTGCCTACATACAGACGTCGAGCCTGTCTAGTGATGGTTGAGCCCACTACAGGCACAGGCACTGTCTGAGGTACACTAGCAACTTCTGGCAATGCAGGCACAGGAACTGGCACTGTCCCTGCACTAGGTGGTGCAATCAAGGGCACGGTCACATTGGAAGGGATCTGGCCAGCAGCTGTAAGGAAACACTTGTCAGTTAACCAAAAAGAGAATTTATAATTTAGTCTATGAATCAATTATCATAAAATGTAATTACCTAACTAGAATTTTGTAATTTAAAGTGAAGTAAATGCCTGGAAGAAGAAAAGATTACACACCTTGCATAGCCTTGTACTGAATTGGTGTGATGTGTTCAAAGCCTGGGGGTGGTTTGTCCCAGTACAGTGAAGGCTTCTTGCGGCGAGACTTGCGGCGGTCTCTGGAACGTGAGCGGGACCTTGATCGACCACCCCTGGACCTGGATCTTGATCTTTTAAAAAAAAGTAACATTATTGAAATTGTGGGGAAAACTAAAAAATCTTCATACTGATTATAATATATAATGGAAGTTTTAAAAAATCAATAAAATTAAAATAATGTCAAAATTTATAAACATACTTGCGCTTGCGACGTTCCCTTGATCTGGATCTGCTGCGCTTTTTACGTTCTCTATCCTTGTCCCTGTCTCGATCTTTCTCTTTATCACCCCTTTCCTTATCTTTCTCTCCTCGCTCCTTCTTCTCCTCCCGCTCTGGAATAATAATAATAATAGATATAGTAATTAGAATAAATATAATATGTACTCAGGTTTCAAACATGTTGCACCAAATAGTCATCTTTGTCATTATTATTAGTTACCTAGCATGGTTTTAAGGGGTATAAGGATTTAGGGCAGTGGCTCCCAAGTGGGCTTGGTGAAAAAAATTACAGGCCAATTTTCATGTAAACAATATACTATTAAGTCATGCCTGAAAAGAATATTGCATATCAGTTTGGTAACTAATGACTACTCAATATTTCCTCTGGCACTAAAACAATGTCATTCGCAGAATTACAATTCATGTGCTGGAGGTCAGAAAAAGTTTTTTCTTAATTTTGCCATACAATAATTTTATTCATACAAATAGAAGGGATCTTTATATATTTTGCAATGATACACCTCATCAAAAATTGGGAAAGGTTTTAATGTTGAAGAAAAGGGTATAATATAACACTAATATGATCTAAAACAATTTGGTTTGTTTCACACAAATCCTTTCATAAAGGCATGAATGCACAGATTATTGCAAAGAACTGTATAAATTAATCTTAAAGCACACAAAGGGAGTATAGCAACATTTAACAAGTTAAAAGCATAAAAGTGGCAAAGCAGCCAATGATAATTACCAAAATATTTTAACAAGCACGTAATAATACATGAACTACTTGGCATATCATAGTAATGAGTTATGTGGTCAGTGTAGAAATCATCCTAACAATGTAAACAAGATGAGTGACTTAGCTAAAATTGGGGGATCTCTGTTCTTTTATGTATAGCACCTTTAGGAAGCATTTGCATATATCTTGTGATAGAAGGACTTTGTCTTTGTTTGTATTGTTCTATCATGTCATATAACTTTTATTACCCAAGTCCGCCACTCCCTCCAACAACTTATTGTCCCCAAGGGCTAATTTATATGACATGCATTTACAATAAACTATACCCCAATGAGAGAGTAATTTGATTACTCTACCCAATACAAGTATCAAGACACATCTAGCAACCTTGGCATAACCTCAAATGGAGAGAGGTGGGATGAAGAAAACAAATGACAATAACGATGGCAAAGAAGGTAAAGACAACAATGTTGGTGATAATGAAGACAATGATGACCATGAGGCAAAGTAGATAGATAAAGCAAAATCATTCAGTATTTCACACTATGGCAAAGCAACAAACCTTCATCACATGAATTTTAGCACGCCTGCATGGCTCCCTGACCATCTTTTAAAAACTTTGAGGCAAGACTCTAATAACATAACTTCTGTCACTCCAGCAAAGAAGGACAAATCTCAACTCCATATGTTCTGCAAGATAGAGCTTGGGCTGGTTCCTCATTTAACAGGAAATCAATATCAATACAGAATACAGACTGTGTTTGTTGCTTCGTGTTACCGAAGATGTGGCTACAGCAAACATGTCGGTGCAGTGTTATATTTGACAAGTGACTGCAGAGCCCTTTTCACTTTTTGCAGGTTGTTTTCTTTGTGATACAGTATTTAACACTTACAATGTTGTTATAACGAACTGGGAATATTTTTTGTGTAGGAGTCAGGAATTCGGAAAAAAAGTATAGAATGGTTACCTTGACGTAAACTGAAACACACATGGCATCAATGGGAAAAGATGAGCAAATCAGAAATAAAGGATATTCATGAGAATGAGAGAGAAAAGAGAAGATCAACCCCATCTTTTTCTAAGTCACTCGACTATGACCACATAATTCCTGTGATCTGTCAAGTAGTTCCATGTATTACTGTGTGATTGTGAAGGAAATTATTTTGTATTTATCAACGCATGTACTTAGTGCACTCTTATTATCATTATCTTTTAACGTGTTAATAATTATTTATGCTATTCTGTACAATAACCTTCAGCGCATGTGCTTTTTTCCCCCATAGGAGATTTGATAGGCTGTGAGATGCCATTCCATGACAAATGCTGGAAGGAAATGTTTGGTTTTGAGGGTGGTAGACACGTAAGGTCTACGATCAATGCGGAATTCTGAAATATACAAGGGTTCCCTCTGAGCTCTGACCCCAAATATGGTGGAAATAAATATGTTCTACCAGAAATGGAGCTTAACGTTAGTGTTGGTTGTGTGCATTCTTGTTCAATATTTTAGTTTTGCTTTAACCCCTTCACAACGGGTCACGTCTCTGGACTTCATAAGAAACCGCTCGAAATGTGGTGTGTGTATGTACGCCGCAGCGTCGCACAAAAGCGCTCAGAGGCGGCGATTCGGATTGATGTACCGAACTCCCGCACTCAAAGGCGGAGTGTTGCCATTGATTGCCAGAGCGTATATATATTTTTTTTTAGTTTTCTACACCCGTCACCATGGGGTTAAATAACATAGTGGCTATGCATAGGAATTAGACATAAATAGCTAGCATAGCTTGATATTTGAGACCAAGTGCCCCAAATGCTGAAAAGTGATTAGAAACCGAGCAATTCTGACTGTAGATGGAAGTGAAGAAAAGTTTGCCGTTTTGCTACGGCTAGGGAATATATAGATTGTATTATATGCAACCCATAGGAAGGTTTGCTATCTCTATACTGATCACAGTGCCTCATGGTACAGCTTTCAGGCCTTGAGTGTTTGTCAGATCTACTAGTTCTTCCTTATGAAAACTCTTCAATATATGTGCAACCCTAGCAAGAGGCATCACAAGATATAAGGTTACAATATCTTTGCTACAGGTTTCCTTCACCAATTTGTCTACATATGCCAACATGTGATTGGATTCATATAAATAGAATGTTGAAATTGTGCTCAACTGCATTAGCTACATTACATTTAGCGCAACTCAATTTCCTCATCGCCACCTTCTTTGAATGCATTTAGTGTCTGAAGCGCACTTTTAGTCACAGAAAACTACTCCAGAGCTCCAATACAAAGAATTCCATTGCAAGGAGCACACATGCCAACTCCTTTTGTGTACTGTTGGCTCAATTTTGCACAATAATATTAACCTGATGTTGTAGTAACCCATTTTTGTATACAGCACAAGCACAACCAGCTTTGTATCCAGGCTGTACAAATCCATTAGTGTAACAATTATACATCATCGCCCATATACTGTGTGTTCCTTTACCATTGCTAACACAATTTGTTTTAACACACAGTTATGTAAAGATTCTTTTTGTGGTAGACATGTAAGGTCTTCGATCAATGCGGAATTCTGAAAGATACAAGGGTTCCCTCTGAGCTCTGACCACAAATATGGTGGAAATAAATATGTTCTACCAGAAATGGAGCTTAACGCTAGTGTTGGTTGTGTGCATTCTTGTTCAATATTTTAGTTTTGCTTTACCCCATAGTTTTCCCCGACATAATTCATGTCCTTCCCTAATATCAGAATTTGTCGCATCAATATTGTCCTCTTCCTCCGTGCATCGCTTTCGTTAACATTAACCTTACAGTTTTTATGCTTTTATTTAATCTTCAATAGGCCAAGCTTTCACAAGATGACAGTATTGCTCCACAATGGTTTATTTTGACTAAGTTACCCACTTCTTTTCCATCTTTTTATAATCTAACACAAAACTTGGCTTGGGTTTTCAATTTACACCCAGTTCCTCCTTTGCTTTAGGCCACGAGGTACATTGAAAAGGCAGCTCTACAAAACGGCTCAAATAGAGGCCAAGTTGGCATTCTAGAGCTAGAAGCGTGATCAGGCTTGCTTGTGGGAAAAAAAACAAAATAGGGGTATATACTTTCCCCCCCCCACCCCCCTGAGCACCACGTCCTCATGTAGGCCT
>NC_061852.1:6000786-6020786 GCF_019202785.1 Penaeus chinensis | reverse complement strand
TCTGGTGTTGTGTATATTATAATTCAGGATAATGAAACACTGGTTAAATTATTACATTTGGCCATATCATTGTAAACATCAAGCTTTACAGTGAGTTTCATAAATAATTGATCAAGATATATTCTATGATAACACAATATCACTAATTATTGATATCCAAATAATAATTTTCTAAAAAATTTCCTTTAAAGTTACATATTTCAAGATTGCCCTTGTTTATAGCCATAATATATAGCAGCCCTATTACTGCTGGACAACCACTTCTACTCTTTAGTAATCACAAATATAAAGCTTTTAAACTCTTTAATGAACAAATGGGCAAAAAAGTAATACAAAATAAAAGAGAGTAAACAAAGAAAAAAATATATATGATGAAATTAAACTAGACTATGGTGTGGAATGCAATATGCTTGGAAAATACCATCCCGGCAATATATGTTTGTAATGAGGACATCTGACAGGTGTGCTGGGTACATTCTGTTGTCTCCATGCCATTGGCAGACATCATGCACTAGCTATCTGACAAAATGTTATTTTCCTAACACATCTGTGGTGATGCATGTGACTAGATAAAGATACGCTTATACTTATATACTAACATCTTTGGTTTCGAGTTTCCAATCACCAGGTCTCTTCACAGACAAACACTCTAAGATGTTATAATTACCTCTGATGACAAGTTCCTACGAGGGGGAAATTATGGGGGGGATATAATTAAAATAGTGGTATGATCAGCAACTCCGAGTAATAAAATAGCCTTCCAGTAAGACCAATTTCTGCATGCAGTGACCAAGTAAACATGCCTTACTAAAATTTCATGTAAGGCTTTACATTCAGTGATCTCATAACAGCAGCTTTTGAATTGCTGTTCCTCTGCCCCTCTTAGTAAGGCTGTTTCTAAGCCTGGGAGACATTATGTTCTTTGATGTTGATTAGCTTGAACAGTTTGTTTTCTTTATTAATGACTTCTGGTAGTGATGTATGGAGAAATGTTAGCTGAAGTACCAGTGTAAATGTTTGGGGGGCTTTTAGAAAATGTAGTTTAAGCAGGAGAGTTTTAAATACAGTCTGAACACTTCATAACAATGTATTTTTATTTGTTTATCTATTCTTTTTATATTGTATTTTTCTAACGTGAATATAATTCAGGATAAATAACAGAAAGAAGTCAGAGCTACAGTAAAATGTTTCTGACTGCACATGAAGTCCTATCCCGCTGTTTGTTTTGTCACAGATATGTTCTCCAAGTGCAGAACCTAGTGTAATTCTTTGTATTCTCAAGTGGATACTGGCCCATTTGTGCACCAACTTAGAGCTGGGAGTAGGCAGTTGTTGGAAGGCCTCAGGGCTTATCATATTTCATACTACCTCTGTGAGAAGAATCTGAACTGTACATGTATTGTACATCATGCACCCATTTAAAGTTTAGTGTTCACCCACTCATGCTGTACTGCTCTTAACACATTACCCTAAGCTTTGTATAGAATGTACAATTCTTTTTAAATAAATAATGATCAATGAGAAACGCAATGGATTCTCACATTCTCAATGATATCTCTACAGGCAGCATGGTACTATATTTGATTTTCATATTATTTTTCTGTTATATTACATCCTAATTCTCTACATTAAACTATATTCTTTTCCATCTGAAGACTAGTGCTGCCTGGATTCACCCCCATGCATGGAAAAAAGAGAGAGAAAAAAAATAATTATCCCTTGGTCAAAAATCGTCTAGATATATATGTGTATATATATAATATCACAACTTACAAGGTTTTATTCACAAATTCAGTAAGTCTACCTCCTTGGAATGTATTTATTTTCAGTGTAATATCTCAAACTATATTGAGGTTGAAATTCTGACATATACATGAGAATCATCTTAAGAGGGATATATCAGTTCCCGTCTTGCTTGCGGACTACCCTCGGTAAATCTTCTACCACATCTGCATCATAATAAAGTAACGCTTATCATTGTTACAAGAATTCAGTAGAGGAAGATACATTCAGGAAACATATGCTCTTATCATGGATATGCAAACACCATAGGTTCACTTTGACAAGGTTGGTATAGTGTAATGCAAATCATTTAAGATGTATACATTTTACAGATAGTCCTACAGGGAAACTGTATGTCAGAGCAACTCTAGCATTAAGGTGAATAAGGCATACAGCAGCTCCTAAAAGGAAACTGTCTATGACATACAAAAACTCCTATATGGAAGAAAAGTATGTCATACATAAACCCCTATAAGACAAAAATATACAGCAAATAGCAGGTCTCATGAGAGTGATGAGCACACAGATTCAGTCCCCTTCAGAAATTGTCACTAGTGAGCAACAGGACTATTGGCTCCCATATATTTGTTGGTAAGCTGCATTTCACTCCACTTGTGATTTTTTTTTCCTTTTTTATGAACATATACACAAGTAACATAAAATAAGGTTTGTCACACCTTAAATTATTAAACTTCATGATATATCTTGCAATGCTAATGAGTCTACTATAATTAGTAATGACCACAATTAAGGGTGATGCTGGTAGAGCCCGTGTACAATAAGAAGCAACAGGCAAGCACATGGGACATACAACTGGGTTAGTGAAATAACTGTCCACCCTGGTATGCTGAACATTTGGAAGGAACACAGCAGACACTGCAAGAGTAAATGGTTGGATGCAATGGTGTCTGCAAGCTCAATCATTCTTTATAAAGTATTGTCATCTTAGGGACTAGAGAACAGAACCGTGCAACTGTTACCAGATCATTTCACACTATTCCAGAAAACATTCTACCTCTCATAATGTATATGCAATTATGACATTCATTGGCTCCTACTACATACTTTAAGGGAAAGTTTCTGAAGAAAAGACCAGTCAGGTGGGAGGGTCTGATGAGAGGACCTCCTCATTATGTATCTCTTAAATGTTAATGAAACATGATAACCAGATTGTATTGTCCCTATAATATACAAGGAAGGAACTAACTCCAGTCTATGGAGCTCTGTATAAATGCTGTAATACCCTCTTTATTATCATAATAATATTTTTTTTTTTTTACACAAACAGATAATACACTGATATTTCCAACAGCTGGGTTGATACTGTGACCAATGTATCAGGAGGCTCATGAAAAGATTAGGTTGTTGAAGAGGTCAGAGACTGATGAAGAAGTCAGTGGCTGAGGCTTTGCTTATACCTGGGATTGTCCATGTCTCACTTTGTAGGTACAGAGAGTGTATTGGGGTGGCTTCCTCCAGATGTGTGGCGACTGCGGCGACCAAGCTTTGATCTGGCAACAAAAAAATTTGTATGATCTATATTAAGGGGACTTAATTTGCATACATTATCATATATGCTAAACACAATTATGAAATGATGAAGAAATGATGATATCTTAATGTGAAATGCCTAAATTTCATTCAGTTACTTATCCAAAAGTCAAAATATAAATAGTAAAGAGAAAGAATATTACATAAATATATTTAAAGAATGAATGAAAACATTTCAAAACAAAATATTTCAAATGAGCCTACCATGACACTTACAATACATTATACATCATAACATGATGTATGATGCCCAACAGCTCTCAGCTTACCTGATCTGCCCAGCCAGGAGTGGATTGATAGCATAGAGCCAGTCATGCACTTCTTTGTCCCCGAGCGTCTGCAGAAGGAAGCCTCGCTGTTTTGTCACCACGCTGTAAAGAGAAATAAATGATTAAGGTGTCTAGTCTTCACACTATGTTTCAGTGTCTTACAGATGAAAGATTTTTTTCTCTCCTCTTCCTACTGATATGCACTAATCCAGCTTTACTGTATTATTTTTATCTTCTCATGATTGCCTGATCTTATGCAAGGAGCCCATTCCCCCTATAAGAGAAAAAGAAAGAAAGTAAGAAGAAGAATAAAAACAAACAAAAACACTTTTTTTTTTCAAGATTACTGACATATATGAAAATTAATTATTAAATAAATCAATAAAATAAAATATGTATGAATGATTTTATATGTTTTTGTGTATATACACACATAAATACATAACAGTACTATATTCCCTTTCTCCCTCTTTGATTTGATCTTAATCTTGCTTTTTAAAGTATTCTAACACAAAAACTTCAATGCTAAATGAAATATACTAATGAACACATATATAAAATAACGAAGTTACTAAATATTTCATTAGTTGGTACTAATCATCTCCTGAATTTGACATGTATATTTCAAATGCATTCTGTATCAAATATACATTTTTCATATTCTTGTAAGCTGAAAGTTTTCTGTTGAAAAATATAAATAATACATCTATATCTTACAAGTACATGATTACAGCCTATTCAAGATATAATGCCATATCATATTCTTTAACTACTACTTACAAGTATTGTTTTATCTTTACCTTCTTTTCTGTTATATGTAGTGGCCTCTGGTTTTGAGGGCCTCCAGGCAACTACCCAGCTTACCTATCCTAACCCCAAACCTTTTCTAGCCTTGTCTCAAATGAAATAAATAAGATCTGATGGTCATCAAACTGAATCTATAGTCTTCTCAAGTATACACAACCAAAATCTCTAGATCCTGTCTATTCCTAGCTTGAAACCCAGCTGAATGAATGTGCTCAAAGCCAGTTATAATGCAATGTGGTTTATTTACTACAAGGTTTTTAAAGTAACCACCCAGCTTCATCAGCATCAAATAAATAGCTGACAAAGTAGTCACATCATTGTGCTCAAACAGTGAAATACTTTTCATATTTAGCTTGCTGCTGAGTGCAATATTGGTGTTGCATTTCAGTAATTCTTATTACTGACTTTTATTTTCTTATATCACTGATGGAGATGGTCATATATTTTTACTTTTACTCAGCTGTGTATAATCTTGTAAAATAGACACAGATCTTGGTACAACTAACTTAGGTAGCATGCAAATGGCACACAGAATAATTATTGAAATGACAGGGGAAGGACCTTCCCTATATCAATAAATATATTTTAATTAAATATTTTTCTGTATGGAATCTGCATACCGAATAACAAAATTTATCATTCTGAAAAGCAACATTTTCATAAGTGTTATCAGCATTCAAGCAGTCAAGCCATGCTACTTTCTCCACACTGTTCTTGAAGCTGTACTTTTTGTCCAGTAATGTGTAGAAAACATGGACTAATATACCTGCTGTTCTCCATCCTAGTTACAACCGAGGGGAAAGGGGAAAATATATTGCTTTTCGTCTATAAAACAATTGCGATTCAAATAAACATCAACAGATATAAACAGTCATGAAGAAAGAAAAAGGGACAGATGTTTTCTTCTCATTATGCCTGTGTCTCTTTTTATTTTCTCTTACATTTGTTAAATGCTTATTTACTTGTTATATACATACATATATCCATTACTGCTGTGCATTAAATGCATATATAACATCAGTTTAGAATAATTTTTCTGTTAAAAGTTCCAGGACTTGGAATGATAATTAAATGCAATTTATTCTGAATTAAATTCCTTCCTTTCAATACTGCTAACCATGGTCTACAACACATGCAAAACTAATAAATTTGTGTAGACCCTTCTTTTATTTAACCCAATTGGCATGGATGGCAAGAATATATGCCATACCTACTGTAATATAAGTTTATTTATTTTATTTACACATAGATGGCTCTACAAGTGCTTGTCACCAAGGAGTCAGTTATTAGTCCAACCTATCTCACCTGTAAATCTGTGGTGGTTGGGTTAATATCTGAATACACCGGACAGAAGCTCTTGCTGCTTGAATTTTGTGCTTTAATATCATATTCAAGTATAGACTGATATAAATAATTTTTCAACTATTAAACAAATCTAAGGTATCTTTAACAATATCCTAAAAATAACATTGTAGTCATAAAAGACACATGAACATTAGGGAGAGCAATATGAGCTTGAAGACTGAACATATTTTACCATAACCATTTATATTTTGAAATCTTAATTAGCAGATTTAACACTTAAATATTCTCTATGTTTTCAAGTTATTACCTTATGCTTGAGGTACCCACTTGTAAAAAGAAGGTTCTTTCAACCTTAAAGGCTTATTTAGCACATTATTAGACTTTATGTCAAGGCTCAATATCAAGGCAAAAGAAAAAGATAATAATAATAATAACAATAATAATAATAATAATAATAATAATGAAAATAAATAAAGAAAGGAGGGACGGGTGACAACTTTTGCTTTTAATATGAACTATTGGCCATTCTCAGACTGGATCCCTCGTACATCTTTTTTTGTCACTAATAAACTAAATTCATTAATCAACAATATTTGTAACACCATTCAAAACTCCAGTCAGATGTTTATAACCAGTACCACCTTAAACAGTACAAAACTCTCAAATCTGAAGGTCCTGAGTGCCCTATCTCTACCATAACTCACCTGAAGGAGTTGCGCACTCGCACCATGGCCTGTTGGTCCTCAGAATATTCAATCTGAGCTGTGGCAAGATTGATCAAGCCACGCTCCACTGGGTCGCGCTCATCTCGGAAGATAAAGACGTAAGGTCGCCTTACCACCTGGGAGTCAAGCAGACAGAAAATGAGACAAAGTCCTTATGTGAAGAGTTTTCATCATCTCTGTTCACTGAAGATACATTTGCATACTACTATTCCTTGAGAATGAATGCTGAAATATATCACTACAATAATTCTTTCAGAGAGACCATCCCACTTACCACCCATCTTTTGATCCAGTTGTTGGTGCGGTCATCTAAGACATTAAGATAGCCCTTCCGACTGACCACAGGAGATATACGGATTTCCTCAACTTCTGGCACGAAGAGTGGCATTGGTCGGCGTTCCACCAGGGGAGATGAACCCTGTGAGTCCCCAGGACTGGCCAGGGGAGAGCCTGGGGGCACAACAGCTGATCCCCCAAGGGAGATATGGAGGTCTGGAACTGGTGCTCGAGGCCGCTCAGGAGAGGCCAGTCTGGTTAAGTGGGAAAAGAATAGATCAGAGCTATCCTTAGCTCTCACCACACTAATACTATAAACTTCAATATATATTTTTAATCACAATAATTTTGTTAACTTCTCTCTATTTTTCCTTAACAAAAGAAAAAAAGAAAGAAAGAAAAAAAAATCATAGTTCCTTGCGATCATGAAATATGAAAAAGAAAAGATTAAAACAAATAAAATATACATAAGGGAAAAAGAGTTAATATTATATAAATGTCATAGAAAAGGCAGGTAATCCTTACTCTGTGGAGGTTGTGGAAGAGCAGGAAGAGGTGACCGAGGTAGTGAGGGCATCTTGCTCATCATTAGGTGTCTGTGCTGGAGTTCCTTGCTTAGCGTGTGACTGTGCGGATCGGCCCTGCAAAGGTATTTACTTTAGCAGACCTATATTACATGTGTGATGTCCATGGTAATATTTTTTTCAGAAGCAACATATACATATGTTATTCAGGATATATTCTGAACTATATATTTATTTATTTATTTTTTAGCAAGCTGCAACTCCTGCAATAACCACTTACCTGCATGAGCCTAATGAATTTGAATGCTGTATCCTTCTCTGCTTCACTCATGTTTTCAGAGTCTGTTGAGGGCAAGTCTCTGGAGGAACAGCGTGCCAACACAGCACGCGCATCGCAACCGGCCTTGGCTGCTTGATTAGCCACCTCCTGCATACGAGGAAGTTGGTTAGGATGCTAAAGGGAGAAAAGGGAAATTCAGCCTCCAAGCACTAGTGCGAGACCAATGAGGAGCTGATCAAAGTGTATCTTCAGTTTGGCCGAAGATACGAGAACTTGTGAAGCTTTTGTTTTTCTTTTGGCACTAAGGTGAATAAAATAAGGTGAAACTAAATTCTGAACAGATGACGTGATATAACAAGGCAAAGTCTTTACAAATCAACAAATGTCTGTGAACAATGACACTGTAAGCATAAAAGCAGGTGTTTGAAAGTCTTTTTTTTTAATCTTTAATTCATATATAGATACACCATGCATAGTTCTTGACAAACATCCATACCTCTGTATCTACTTCTACTCATTTGTAAAAAACAACTAAACAGAGCATATTTACAAGAACAAACAAAAAATGTAATTACTTAGTCTTATGTAAGCAATTATTTGATCAGCAATTGACTGTAGATTCCATGCAATAAAAAAATACATGCAAGTAATGAGAAATGTTGAAATTAATCTTGGAAATATAATAAAAATTTACCTACAAATCTATGGCAATTCAAACCAAGTTCTTGGGTAATGAAATGTATGTACGTTAACGGAGGGAATTTTTTTTTTTACATGCATAATGCTACCAACATAATGACTACTGCCATTACCTTTATCAAGAGCATTAATGCCTGTTATTGACTTCTTAACATAGACAATACAAAAAAACAACAACAGCAACACTGAATATATTAGTACTAATAAAAGTAATAAATTGTGAATAGTAATAGTCAAACTGTGTGAAATTACAAAAGTACTTGAAAGGCAGCACCTATGTTTAAATTCTACTCGAAATCAGGCAAAATGATAGACCAATCATTACACACTACAAGACACACACCTTTTCACTCTTGGTGTAGTCGTGGTGATGGCTATAAGGGATGGGAGTTTTTCCGAGGCCAAGTTTTTCCCGCAGGAGGAGAGAGTGTCGTGTGCGCTCCACCTGGGTCAAGCGCGTGATCTTCTCAAGCTCCCACTGGTGTTCAAAGATAAGGGAATCTCCGCGTGGCCTCCATCCATGCAGGTTCTCTTCGCCACGGACATATGTGGAACTTGTGTCCAGGACCCGTCGCTGTCGTCGCTGTAAGCCTGGAAAAGCAATGAGTGAATGGTAGTGTGGGGAATGAGACACTGTGTGATCTCCCATATCCAGATGAATAAATTTCACAGAGGATACTTTATGTACATTTTTTTTTTTTTTAATTAATTAATTTTTTAACCATATCTTTTCCAAAAAAACTTGATACATATGAAGAGAGCTGGTCACTGGTCAAAGAGAGTACAAAGGTCGGTGTCATGCCCCACTTGTCTTAGGTCAAAAATAAAAAGAAACTTTGTAAATGAGGTACTGAAGCGACAATGCACCAGAAAAAGACGAACATATTTGCACACTGCTTAAGTGATCATAACTCTCAGCCACTGAGACCCAGTCAATATTCAATTCTCTATGACCACAGCCAATGATATCACAGGGTGAACCAATGATTCTAATCACAGTACACTGCAAGCATAGACAGTTTGATTGGAGCTCATAGAGGATAATTTTCTTTTTGCAAAATTAGAAGCCTAAATGTCATATTCCTAGTTAGCAACAAAAGCATTACTCTTGCACTAATATTCTGTTGTGAAATTTTGCAATTAACTTAATCTATCCTATTGTATAAATCTGTCAGGTGTATATATAAGAAGTATATATACAGAATTAAAAATACATTTTGTATCTACAGCCAACTGCCATATAGGTTAATGTAAAGGCACTGACGGTACATCTGAAAATTGCTATTGGGACTTTTGAACAATGCCATAGCTCTAAGATCAAAAAATCATCCTGTATGATATCCCGCCTTCTATGACAAAAACACTGATAGTTATGTGCACTACAAATTCTGCACTATGACTATTCAGCAAAACCTTTCTTAAACGAAATGCTCAGCAGTCTAATGAGGTTTTCTGTCGTCCAGGAGGATAGCTACTACTAAGAAAATAAAGTGAAAAAAAAGGGAAAAGGGGAAAAAAGGAAAAATGCGAGGGGAAAAAACTGGTATGTAATCCCATAGTAATATCACTAACCATTAGTAAAGACTATACTTTGCTAAGATCCTGTGTAAAAGGGTGATAAAAATGCATAAAGATAGTTCTGTTGCTCTTCTGTCACTGAGAAGGGTCAGATCTCTCTAGGGCAGAGGACATGCAGATAAAACTAAACCTAAAAGTTGTAACCTCACTTGTGCAACAAACAAGAAAAGCGGTTCCCTGCACTCACACCTGTCAATCATCTAGCACATTTATTACTTCTCTTGGCAAGGATTTGACTCCAGTGAAACAGCATCTCTAATTCATTGTGCATAAAACTATTACAATCATAAGAAAAAATGTACTTCTTTACTGAAACAGCGGTAACTCATTGTATGAAAGACAGTATGAATACGTATTTTAGAACGAAAGTGAAAATGATCACTAATATTGAAATCTGAGACAATACAGTATCTATAGTAAAGCTCTGTTTTTATGTAAATGAAATAGAAATTAAAATTAAATTGTTAAAAAGCAATGCTGTCTGGAGGCAGCAATAACAGACATCTGTAAAGTGCTGTACATGTATTGCAATAGCAGTAAAATAGCAGTAGTGCTAATTGTAATAGCCGTACTGCAAACAGCATATGTAGTAGCAACAGTAACAGCAGTATCCGAATTAATTTCATCCTTTACTTGTTGTCACCAGGCAGGGCGACCATATCCACTGGGATTTCAGTTTACTAATCTTTTGAACACACAGATGACCTTCCAAGAGCTTCCTCATGAAGGTGTCATATACATCATTTACTAGTCCTTTCCCTTCTTTAATTTTTTCAGATTTTAAAAATTCTTTATGGCTGTTAACACTGTTAATATAACTATATTTAATAATAATGTAAACAACAATAATAACATTATAAATATAAGAAACAAAACATTTCACAAAAATTCAAGGAATGGTAATCATGTGAGATTGACTCCTTGTGACTTAGTGCTTGCAGAGTCACTTATACGTAAACAAAATTAACTAAAATCACAGAGGCATCAACAGGTAAATAACACCTACTTTATTAGCATTTCTCCAAGTGTCTTTAGTTAATAAAATTTATAAAAAAAACTGTGACACTGCTATTACTCTTCCCACATAAGCCTTGTAGCAGCTGCATCAATAATAGCTATAATGATAACAAAAAATCTTTGAAATAATCATAGTGATAGTATGAAGCATATGCATATATCAATAATTATGATTAACATAGGTTGGTAGTACTAGTAGTTTTGGCAGTAGTAGTACTAGTAGTGGTAGTAGTGGTAGTAGTGGTAGTAGTGGTAGTAGTAGTAGTAGCAGTTATAGTAGTAGTAATAGTATCAGTGTTGGCAGTAACAATTGAATTAATAATAATAATAATAGTAATGATGATAATAATAATAATAATTGTAATAGTAATAATAATAATAATAATAATAATAATAATAATAATAGTAATAGTAATAATAATAATATTAATAATAACAATAGTAATAGTAATAATAATAGTAATAGTAATAATAATATTAATAATAATAACATTAATAATAATAATAGTAATAATAAAAATAACAATGATAATAATAATAATAATAATTATAATAATAATAACGGTAATAATGGTAATGGTGATGATGATGATGATGATGATGATGATGATGATGATGATGATGATGATGATGATGATGATGATGATGATGATGATGATGATGATGATGATGATGATGATGATAATAATAATAAGAACAACAACAACAATTATAATAACAATTATAACAATAATAATAATAATAATAATAATAACAATGTTAATGACAAAAATAACAACAATAACAATGATAAGTGATAATGAGAATAATAATAATAACAACAATAATTGAAATAATAATAATAATAATAATAATAATAATAATAATAATAAAAATAATAATAATAATAATCATTATTATTATTATTATGATAATACTAACTGTAATAACAATAATAACGATAATAATAATAATAATGATTATAAATTATAACAATAATAATAACAACAATAAAGATTATGATGATAATAATAACAATGATGATAAAAATAAGTAAAAATAATAATAAAATAGTAATACTAGCCCTCCCCTTCAATAAAAATAAAAATAATGTAAGGTGAGAACAATAACCACAACAATAACATCAATGCCATTAACAATAACAAAAGCAACAACACTCAAAATATTATAAATCACTATAAAGACACTCAACACCTTAATAAACATTAAACGTAACAGCAGTTAAAGCCACAATAAAAAGAAAAGAAGAAAAGTAAATAAACAAATATACATAAATAAATAGACATACATCTATTATATGCACTGAATTATCAACACAAACATGAAATGTAGTTAATGTATTTTTAAACATGTATAACAGACTACAGTACCTTACACAGAGGTAGGCAACGTGTTGGCTAATTAAATGAAAAAAAAAATTATATATGTACAATGTGGTTATCCATTTACCATTTAGCATGCATTTAATGGAACTCGGTTGGGATTTATGCATTGTGATAAAGTGACTGCTACATTGGAAATGTAACATCTGCTATCATACAAAATTTATGAAGAAGTTACAAGTCAAAACTGTGACTCATGAAGATCTACTTTTAAGCAAAATTTCTGTTTTCAGCAGTTTTGATTATAACTGTAACACTCATTCTCTTGCATACAAAACTGTGGCATAATAGTTTTTCAAAAGCTAGAGAGTGAAAGAGTATGCATGGGAAAGAGAGAGACTGAAAGGGAGAAGAAAAAAAACATACATATATACTATAAATGTATCATTTAGTGACAGATAGGAAAGGAAAAATTGTATTGCTTTGAATAAAGGATCGGCCAGCATAGAAATGCATTAAAGCAAAGAATGTTCAACAACACACTAACACAAGCTTTGGGTAGGGTTTGAACAAGCAGTCAGAAGTAAGTGATTGAATGTGCCTGCTACATCCTATCCACCACTTGACAAATAAGGTTTATACAAAGCGTATATTCTTCCAAAATATATATATTAAAGTTACTAGGCTTGAACTGCAGAATAATCTTTTAACTTTTGTATACTTGCACTAGATATCTTATGGTAAAATACCTATTTGGGGGAAAAATATGAATAATGAAGTCTAATGAAAACATCCTATTTTATCTAAAAATAATAGAATATATGATGGGTTATGATGTCAGTTTCACATGATGCACCTATATTTCCCTCTCCTTCTTTTTCCCATATCTCTTTTCAAAAAATAAATTTCTACTCTCTCTTTATGTTCCCCTTGAGAATACATCCAATAGAGTTTCCTAAACCATTACACATGCATAACATTAATTACAGATTAAGAAATTTCATTATTCCATATTTAATTCAGCAGTCCAGAATAAGACATATGGACTGCCATTTATATAATTTAATAATCCTAAGACCTGATTCATAATAATGATGATCTTAAAACTGAAAGATATTCCATGAGGGGCAAAAGGGAACTTTCACTGCTATGAACTTTCCATATCCCCTCCTAAACCAGGAAGTCTATATATATCTTATACAGTGGTGTTACAGAGAAAATATGCATGTTATGTCAGTGAAAAAAGCAGTTCAATGTACCTAGTATAAAGCACCAAATGTGACTAATATATATATATATATATATATATACACACATATAAATATATATACATAAATATATATATATCAACGTTCTAAGTGGCAGGTAGGGCTGCAGCTAGGCCGCATACCGTAGCTGGAGAAGCAATGGTGGTTGCAGGGTGGCCCAGTCATAGATACAGCTGCCCCCCGCCCCCCTACCCACACTGAGTTATGGGCAGGTTATCCAAAATATGAGGGTTCTGGGCAGGATGGGCAGCCCATGACCACCTCTCTACATCTGTCAGGACTAAACCACAAACCTGGGCTACCTGCTTCAGCTGCGCGCTTCAGCACAGTCTCATAAACTCCGCAGATCCTGTTTGCTTCAGCATTCTTATAGGATCCACTGAATAAGTGACGCAGAGACCGTGGGATGGTTCGAGAGTCACGACCATATACAACCATACACAGGTCCTTTGTGATGATGGCTGGTTGGGCATTGTTTTCCAACTGAAATGCATAATAAAAAGAGTAAGGAATGATAAATCAGATAATTCTAGTTTTGGTATGTAAAAATGGAATCATGTATGTAAAAATCAGAATCATACACATTTCAAATTAAAACCCAAATAAATGAAAACTGACATCACATACCTCAAGGTATGCTGATATAGTCATGTAGACATGCTCTCCATGTGGTGTAACACGATTCAACAAGACGGAATTGTGGAGTGACGAATCCCAGGCAGCCTCAAAGCGGAAGAGAGTGCGATCCTCCCCAGGGTATTCTAAGTATTCTCCAGGGAACAAACCCAGAGATAATACTGAGGTATCGTTGTCATCATCCTCACTCTCTGGGGTTGTGCGTATGCGACCTGGGAAGAAGCAGGATTTTTAAATTATCATATATTAAGCTATCATCAAATCACAGCAATATGGAAGGTGTCTTACACAATTATATAACCAGTGGCTTTCTATCATTAAATAAAATACAAAACTTCCCCTCAACTCACCCACAACCAATTCTCGAACATCTCGCCAGATCAGGTCTGGTGAGTTTTCATGCACAATGGTGATTCGGATACGACGTTGGATACCCTGATGTAGGAGGAAAAGTCCCCTACAAGGAAGGTCGTCTCCATGCTCTACCACTGCTGGGACGTACTCTCCATTCGGTGCTGTTTGAGATGATATGGGAATAGTGACCCAGATAAGGATACATCTCCATATAAATAGTATGATATACTTAATAAAGTATATCCTCACATGCATTCTTGGTAAAGTCTAACTATAAATTTCCCTAAATGGTAGTAAAGATGCAGTTATTAATTTCATTTTATAACTGCCAAAATTATTTTTTTCCAAAAATATTCTTTGGAATAAAGAAACAATATAATCCAACCAACAAAAAATGGAGAAGATGAAAAGGAACTATGCCCTCACCTAGCTCGCAGATCTCGAACCACACGAGGAGGTCATGTCTCGCATGCACGTGGGAGGTAGATGGGCTCTGCACGACGCCGAACTTGGGTGAGCGCACAGGCTGGCTGATGGGGATGGCAGGTGGCTGCATCCTCTTCGGAGGACCTCTGGAGCTGCCGGGAGGGACCAGGCCAGGGGGTAAGCTGATGGACCAACAATAGGAGCCAACAGCCAGCCAGCCACAACACAGCCACAGCACCAGTGCCACCACAGCACCAGAACAGCCAGGGAGGAGAGGGATTTGGGGATGGTGGATGAGGGGAGGGGAGAGGGGAAAAGACAGCACAGCAACAATTGTTAGATAGGCATGCAGGACATGAGCTTGAGGACGCAAGACACATTAAAGCAACAAAAAAAATAAATAATGATCTGAAGGAGAGGAAAATGTAAAATTCTTTATCTGTATAATTTGGTTGCGAACTGACCATGTAACTAAATGGCATTATGGTAATTTTTTCAAAATCAGAATTCAGAAACAAACCATTAGGCCTACATATTTACACACACATACTATATTTATGCATATACATACATATATATATATATATATATATATATATATATATATAAATATATAAATGTATATATATATATATATATATATATATATATATATATATATATATATATATATATATACATATATCTATATATATATATATAGATATATATATATATATATATATATATATATATATATATATATATATATATATATATATATATATATATATATATATATATACATACACATACATATATATATATATATATATATATATATATATATATATATATATATATATATATATATATATACACACACTTTTCTTTTATATTCTTTCATTTATACTTTATAACCAAATAGACTTATAGTAATGTAACCTGTCAATTTCATATTGATAATTTCATAATATGGAGTGATAATGCTTCATAGCTTTAAAAAATACCATATAGAAAAGGATATCTTCACCAATGTCATAATCAACCTAATTACAAAATACTTTGTATAATATCCTTCCAAATTCACATTAACCCCTACAATCTGGATGATGTGACCATCATTTCTTTAAAAAATCAGGCTTAAGGGGCAGGTGATGTGAACGTGCCATCAAAGGAAAATCTGGCTGAGGGCAGGGTGACATGAACTTGCCATTGTGAGCATTTCAGTTGAAGGCCTGGGTGACTGGAAACACTTGCCACAAGTGCACAAAGCTCTTGGAGGGTGACTCAATTGGTGTTTAAAAGGGGCTTTTGCATTATTTCCATCGATAAATGAGTGTGGAATGTCCATGAGCCAGGACAGGAAATGATATATAATCTAGTCTATTACCATCTGGATAAAACATGTCGAATGACAAATATAGAGATTGGAAAATGACATAAAAGCTAAAAATGCTTATGCAGAAAATGAAAAAAAAATAAGTGCCTGGATTTGAGCCACACGATGGCAGTAAAGCATCTGGATCCAATAAGAACCTTTTCTTTCAGCTACAAAAATATTAAAGAATTTTGTGATGGACTCCACTGCCTGGTTAAGTTACCACAATCATCAAGACTGAAGACTATCAGTACTATAACTATTCGGTGTTAGAAGAGGGATGAATTGTTAAGCTGAACAAACAATAATTAAATGCTCACAAATTAGGATAGTTACCTCAGTACAGTGGGGTTTTATAGGCATAGACATATTTACAAAACAAATTAGAAGCACAGTGTATATAAAAGCAATAGGGAGCAAAACCACACTGCATGCATTAAAAGACTCGAAGGTATGAAATGTGCACAGATAATAAACATCCTTATTAAGAAACTGTTTACTTGTGTAAGTTTTCCAATCTCACTAGTCTCCAGTATGGCACTTAATGAGGTTGGCAAGCTTGCAGATCATGTGTCTTATTTTTGAAAAGACTTAGTTAATCCTAATAGAGAATACAGTAATCTGATGCAGCACGTCACACTGTTTTTTTATTTAGGACTCTTAGGATCTTTATAACTGAAGTACAGAGGCAGGGTTAAGAAGAAACGGGGTTCTAATCATTGCTGTTGCCAAGCAGACTACTCATGGATGCTGGGTTGTTGTGCACCATGGATAGTGGAGACAAGATACAACAGAGATCAAAGGGCAGAGAGGTTTAAGGGGAAGCAATCCAGGATAGGTAGACATATTGGCACTGTATGTATGCTTACCATCAAATTCACTCATACA
Source organism: Penaeus chinensis (assembly GCF_019202785.1). Taxonomy (NCBI): domain Eukaryota; kingdom Metazoa; phylum Arthropoda; class Malacostraca; order Decapoda; family Penaeidae; genus Penaeus; species Penaeus chinensis. The sequence continues at coordinate 6,003,719 of NC_061852.1, read as the reverse complement.
CAAAAATGACAGTCATATTAATACATGGCATCACTCATACCTGTGTACTGCATAATCATTTCAAAAGTAATAAGTACCATTAGCCATTTATTGCACTAATCTCTTACATTTTGAAAGCTTTCAGGTAGAAGAATGACATGGTTTCATGAGGATATTATGAGAATACTAGCCAAAAATACTGCAAAGGACAGAGAAGTCTCCAAAATATATATCTTTAAATCATACATAAAAAAGCAAATTCAAAAATTTTATTTAATGTAATATATATCTATATTTTATAACTCTGACGTTAAACATCAAGCACAAAAAAACCTGCATCTTAATTCCCTGAAGAGGAATGTCACGAGTAAGTTAAGAATATCTAAGGTAAACCAATATCCCAAACAAAGTAAACAAGAACTCACAAATGCGTGGCATCTTGCCGAGCATCTCGATGGAGAGGGTGCTGTTGGTAGTGGCCAAAGACTTCAAACACAATGGGTTGGGTTTTGATGTATTCCAGGAAGGCTCGTGTTACTGTCACAGTAATCTGATGAAAGGAAAGTGCAGATATTTCTAAATTTTGATAATATCAAAGAACTAACTAGTCAAAATATTTAATATTGGAAAAGACTTCAAAATTACAATTGCACAATAAACAACCTCCAGATACATATTCCCCACATTTTTTCCTCAAATTCCCACAAGCCAAGTACTTACATTCTGCACATGATAAAATCCAAGTGGAGGTCCTTTACCAGTGTTCTTGATGGGCTCTGTAGAGAAGGCCTCATCATGGCGATGCAAAAAGCTGTTGAAAGAAAAATCGCACACTGTCAATAATTATCTAACTAGGCAATGCCATATTTGGAGATGATTTTAAACTCATCTTAATACAAAAAAGGCAAAAACATATTCATATTCATATTTTTATATAACCATTCCCCTCTCAAACAATAAAACAAATATATCAAAGTACTGAAAATAATTTCCTAATGAAATGAAATGAAAAATTAAAAGCCACTTAAAAAAATACTCACTTGAACTGGCAGAAAATGTCTGCATACTCTGTTGACACATCAAAGGCCTGAAGCACAGTCACACGGAAAGTAAACTCTTGGCCAATGCGCAAGTGAGGCGGAAGGTCTTCATCTTTTAAGCTTTCGCAAGAACTGACACTGCTGTCACCTCTACCACTGTCTACTTCACACACCTCATCTAGGGCAATGAAGGTTTTTTCAACAATTAATAATGCTTAAATATGTGAAATTTATTCATAAAATGTATTGTGTCAACTAATTTTCCTGAATCTATGTATGATGAACCACATATATCAATTACAGGTCATAAGATTTGTTTCTTTTCAAATGATACCCAAAACCATGAAACCCAATATTGGCTATGTTCTTGTATAAAACCTAAACTCTACTAATATCTATACTTGAACCACAAGAGTAAAGAAACTTAGATTTCTTTACATCAGTGTTTTTGGATATCTAATATCACTCATTCCAAACCAGACATCTGCCTTTTTTGGAAACTCATTCCACTAACCTTCGATCTTTATGGTGTCTCCGGGAGCAACCTGACCCTCAACTATACGTTCTTCTTCAGCAGCTGCAGCTGTATTTTTCTCGAGTACCTGAGCTGAGAGCGATCCCCGTTTTGTTCGCGGTCTCTTGAATGATCCGTCATTGAAAGATATGCGAGCACTTTGCCGCACCCCCGCTGGTTGTGTCGTTTCCACAGCATCTTCTTCAGCTGTGGGGTCAACAGGAGTAAAAAGGGAAAAAAATATATATACAAAAATAAGCACACATACATACACACAGGCATCCACATGCACAGATATGAAAACTGCCATCCAAACTTAAACATTAAAAAGAGTTGTATCTCTAACACCTATTTAGTTGTACATATAAGGTGACTTCATGTCTATAACTAAAGCAAGAAGTAAATACTTACCTACAACTGCCTGCACAGCAACCTTCAAATATCCCTTAACATCACCTCGTTCATTAACAATTGCAACACGATGTACCAGTGGCACAGGGTACAGGAGGTTACTCAAATACAGGAAACCCCTGATAAAAGAAAAAACATACAGAGATAATTAAGCTACACAGAATATTTCTGAAAACTTAACAAAGACAAGTACTTGAAAACATGCTTTGTAATCTTTGGTGATAAAAACAATAGTTTTCCTTGAAATTCTTGTCTCACAGAAGTTATCTCTGATTTGTAAGACACAAGAAATTACTGAAATAGAATGAGAATTTTCCTCACCTGCCCACCAGCCTGAACCAAGGGAAGCGGTCATAGAATGGGTCTCCTCCAGTTAGGTTTTCAATGTTGTAGTCTGGTGAGGTAGGTGAAAGTTCTGCTTCATTGTGATACATCTCTCTCATCAATTCCAGCCGTTGTCTGCAAGGAAAAGGGATACCATTACTGAGGCACTACTCAAATATCTAACACAAATATCTGTCAATTAAATGTTCTGATAAGAAATATTCCTTCAAATGATTTGAAAGAAAATAAAAACAAACTAAAAGATCTTTTGTTCTTGAGATCTTAGTCACAAGCAAATACCCATTATGATGCTTAAATAAACAAGAATAAAGAGCACCTTAAAATTTAAAAATAAGACCTCTTTAACACACCATCTGCTTCAACTCTAAACCATGCTGGCATGCGACTCAATCTTTACACATCATTTTCACAATGTCTGGGAAAGATAAAAGGAGAAAGAGAATGAAAGAGAGAGAGAGAGAGAGAAATCAGAAATCTAAATCAAGAATAAGTGTGACACTGTTTAATAAATAACAAAATACAGTACCAGTTGGGATTATCCTTGTAACTTTAATACACAAATTTAAATTTTAAAGAATAGGTGATTCCTTTGTTTTAAATAAACATGATATAGCATATATATATATGATAACATTTAATGTAGT
>NC_061852.1:5985786-5998286 GCF_019202785.1 Penaeus chinensis | reverse complement strand
AACTTTGTCTACAATGCTTGGGGACTTTATTTTGCTTTTTTATCACTGTAGCATATCTCATGCTTAATGACAACTATGTCTTAATAATAAAACAACAAATATCTTAACAATCAAAAGATATAGGACTATCAGTTATATTACAAACTCCTTAATAGATCACAATATGCAAACAGATATATGAAAACAAGTAAAAAAGAAAGAAAAAAAGAAAGAAAAAAAAAGAAGAAGAAGAAGAAGAAGAAAAAAAACCTTACATTCATTTGCAGCAATGATAGAGGAAAGCCACCCAACACAGTTCACAAAAATGGACCAACTTAGATGTTAACAAATCCAGACAACAGCAACAGATCGTAAAAAAACACAAATCATAAGCTACAAACACTAATCAAAAGGAAGAAAGAAAAAGATCTGTGCAAACCAATAAATAAAAGGGGAGATCCTTAGACACAAGGAATAAATAAAAATGGAGGATGGACAAACTGTACAGTAAAAACCAACACCATATCGAACCTTAATTTTTCTAGTGTCCAGTAGTGTGTGGCTCCATTCTTTGTGTCTTGAACCTCAACTGCAACAATCGTGCGTGGAGTTGGGCGGTCTTCCTCGTCCTCCTCCTCTTCTTCCTCTAGCAGTGGAAGGAAGTCAGGAGGCAGTGGAGAGTACAGTGTGTCAGTTAACAAGGTGAACTGAAACTGGACCTGGAAGGAGAGAAGAGGGAACAAATGGTTATATGGTATATGATATTAAAACTATATTGTACAGTTTAGAATTCAAATCTGGCACTTGTATAGAATGATAAACTTGTTTTGATTTTACACTTACTCACAAAATCACATTGCATCACTTAATATCTGTATTAGGTGCCTTAAAACAATAATAAACACATTATCTAAAAAACTGCCCAGATGAAAGGTGAGAAAGTTTACCTTCTTCTTGAGCTCAACTGAGATGGCATTAGCTTCCTTGAGGAAAATAGCGTTGCCCCAAAGATCGTCTCGGAGGGAGGTGAACTGGTGGTACTTCCACTTGCGGAAGGCCCAAGAGGCCAAGGCATACTCCCGTTCCGTCCAGTTGCACTCTGCGTCAAACAAGGGGTTTACTGAAACATCAACAGAAAGCATTAGCTATGCTTGTCAGCTATCACAATGCTGGGACCACTGAGCAACCATCAAGAGCTGTTCTCAACCAAGAAGTAATTTTGAGGCAAAAACTGAAATAACAACAAAAGGAAACAGACGGAACTTTAAGGTTTTGTTTTTGCTAGAGCCAATAGAAGAATTTAGTTGTTTTTTCTTGTTTTTATCAAATGACCTTATCTGATAATAAAAAACAAATAAAATAAAAACAATGTAAAAATAAATGGCTCAAAATAATTTAATTTGATTTTGATTATTTCACATCCATAATTCTTGCTCACCATGAATACAATCTAATGGTTAGTGAGATTAAAATCTACTCCCGCATCCTGAACTAACTTTTGTGTTGTGAAAACTGCAAAGATACTACATGGTCCATCTCTGTGATTTAGAACTTAAGATCATGCTAGAGAATGTGAATTGTGAGCTTTTAACAAATAATGATAATAAAAATAATAGTAACAATATTAATAATAAAAAGAAATAATAATAATAAAAATAATAACAGTAAACTAAGTAAATGTTAAACCAAGTTGAGTTAAACATAAATCTTTAGTATTGCTCATAAAGACATCACTGCATATTAATTAATTAATTAAAAAAAAAAAAAAAGGAAGAAAGATTATAAGGAGAAATAGTATAAGTAGTATAAGTAACAGGAGATTAGTAGTAATAGTAATAGTTGTAGTAGTAGTAGCAGAAGAGGAAAAGAACATCAGGCTAAGAGAATACTTGATCTTTTTACATGAACATCCGGATGCAAGTAACGGGAAATGGGAGTCATCAGCCAAGACGCTAATATGTGGGGGTGGTCTGGGGGCTGGGGGGGCGGGGGGAAGTGGTGGCGGCACTTTGCCATAGCATCATCTTTTAAGGGGGATACAACATTGGTCATAACACTATGGTAAGCCACAAGTTTGTCTGCTTTCTATTTTAAACACGGCCAGAAATTTTCAAAGCATGTAGGTCTCATGCAGGATTCATTCGATATAATTTACTCAAAGAAAAAAATGGGGAAAAAAAAAAGAGAGAGAAAAAAAGGTCAAATTTCAAATAAAAAGAAACATTTTAAAGCAAGCTAACACTGCTTATTGTAATCATATAAGGCCAGATGCCAAACAGAACAGACCTTGAATAAAGTGCTTGCCCTGTAATAACAAATAAACATTTAAAGAACTGGAAAAAAAGAGAGAGAAAAAAAAAAGGAAGAAACTAGTTAAAGTGAACTTAAGAAATACAGAAAGGAGAAGAAGGAAAAAAAAATCAAACACCAAAATTAGAAGAACAAATAAAATAGACAAGATTTCCGCTTGCTCTTGATTAGGTTGCTATAAAGGGTCCTAATTCTGCTACCCATTTGATAGTCTTTACCATATTCTCAATCAATCAATCAATAATAACCTATATCTTTTATACTGAAAAAATGAGAAGAAGAAAAAAAAACAATACTAGTGACTGTGCTAAGCAAAGGTGTATTGCTATTGCTTAACATCTAGGAAATTCTCCTACATCATATATCATGTATTCTATTCCACTGTACTATATATAAGGATCTTATATCAACAGATTTCTTATCACTTATCTTGAAACAGGCTCCATTAATTACCTCTTTTAGCTACATCAGCACTTGCACGCAACCAATAAAGGACTTCAGTGTAACTCCAAAGATCAAGATACACTGAGGTCACAGATGCATAGATATATAATATTACAGTAGTTTACAGCAGCTTTGTTATCTTATTGCTCTAACCTCCTTATGCAAGCCTGGTACAGATAAAAAGAGGGCAAAGCTAGAGCCATGAAATATGAAACCAGTTCATGATTTTTTTTCTTTTTCTTTTTACAGAATATTTTCTTTTCTCTCTCTAAAATAGAGACATACTGAAAAGTTGTTATTGCTTTAAGTTTTTAGATATTTTGGTTAATTCTCTAAAAGCGAACAAACTATTTAAAACTAAACAAAATACAAAAAAAAAAAAAAAAAAAAAAAAAAAAAAAAAAAAAAAAAAAATCTAAAGCTTGAATAACAGCAAAATAACATACAAATGAATACTTAAACTTTCATGTCTATAATAAGCTGCGAGTATATACAAAAGATAGCAATGAAATAAAGTCAGTTTTATACTCACAAACTTAAAAAAGGAACCTCTAAAAGTACTCAAAATATAACAATGTCCTTGAGCAGTAAAAAAAAATAAACAAATAAATAAATAAAAGTATATATACATAAATACAGCATATGAGGCAATATATACAGATTAATCAGAAAAGGGTTTAAACATCAGCTGTACATCTGTTTGTGTCCAAGGAATAAAGCACAAGTTAGCAACTATGTATGAGTGTGATATAACAATACTGACACTCGTACCTCAACCAAAGAGTAAACGAGCCCATAAAATGGAAACTAGATCACAGCACTACTTCCAGACACAAGCAAATCATGTCTCCATGCATTGCAAAATCTACAAAAAAAAAAAAAAAATAAATAAAAAAAAAAAAAAAAAAAAAAAAAATAATAATAGAAAAAAAAAAAAAAAAATCTGACTCCTCTGTAAGGCAGGGCAAAAGGGTTGTTCTTTTTTTTTTTTGGTCACTGTTTGCAGTACCGGACAAATATGAATTACTATCGTGCCAGCTCTATCATAAAATTATAAAGATAAACACAGGAAATATAAAAAAAAGTCTGTCCATTGCATATTAGCCAATACAAACTGCAAATGAGCTCAAATGGGACGAGTTGCTCTCTCTTTTCAAAAGCATTTCTACACTCCAACCCCTAGGCCTATATAACTGTTACGGAGAGCTTCAAGGCTGAACAGACATGTTCCTCGAACAGTTGGAAAGAAAGAAGGGCTCTTGAAATGAACATGGAGGAACCCACCAAAGATGTCGTCTTCGTGGGTGAAGTCGTCTGGTGTGTAAGATGAATACATGGACATGGTCATGCTCTGCTCCTCCACTTGCTTCTGGAGGGCATCAATCCGGGCCTCGTAGTTCTGTTAGGGCAAAATGGGAATGGTGTTTCAGTTTAGACTGATGTATCTCCCTTACCCAGACTCTAGGTATATATTTTGATTCATATTCAAATCTATAAAAATAACCAGATATTCATATAGTATCAAAACATGAACAAAAAAACTTCTCAGTATTCCTCTTATTTTTTGTTGACAGAATTAAACTGATAAGTGAATGTCCACTAATTTATGACTCTAAAATGAATATAATATATAACATCTACAAAGAAAAGTTTTATATAACATATTAGCCAATAGCTCAAAACACACAGCATTTGTTTATGACTCTTCTCTTTGTAAACCATGGAATTAAACTAAGAATATCAGCACCTTCTTTGAATTTTTAACAGAACTGTCTTGTGAACTTTTCACTTCAAGAGGAATTATGGCTGCATCTCTCATGTGACTTGCCATAATTGTCAAGAAAACTTTCCAGAACATGAACTTACATCAACACATTCCTTTACACATGAAGAAAGTGAAATAAGACTAAAATATGCACACTCATAAAGAAAACTGTTAAATGGAAAGTAACAAACATATATGAAAATTATTAGACATAATGCAGCACACCCTCTTACACCATTGGAATTTAAGACATTCAGAAGAACATAGTACACCCATTCATGTTAGAATCAGTACTGAAACTAACCAGACATAAAAATGCCAAGATACATTCATTAACCCTACAATGATGGTACTAGAAATCTCTCGGTGTCACACATTCCAGTGACTTCTGGCAACTGTCTAGCCTTTTGGATGGGGTCTGCTACATATATTAGAACTTCCCACTTGACTTGCTATAGTGAGTCATGATGTCTATTGATTTTTCATGACAGCTATAGGCATGCCTGGCTGTAAGAGGTTAACAACCCTCCTTATTTCATACCTTTCTCTCCTTGTCAAATTCTTTTTGTGCCTCTTCCTTCTCACGCTGGAACTGTTCTTCAAGGGCCACCAGTCGTTTCTGCATCTCCTCCTTCAGATCAATGCCTTGCTTCTCCAAGAGCTCAATCTGGGCAAATTGCCAATCTGCAGGCTCACCTGAACCCGGTGTCTCTGCTGGGGATTTTGTTTCTCGACGTTCACGGGCTGAGGAGTAAAAAGATGGTTAAGGCTTTTTCCTTATATGAATGAGAGATTAGCAGATGCTTTGAAGTGTTTTGGAAAAATATTTGTTTCCCCCAAATCTCTTTAGTTATGGACATACAAGATATTTTCTAATTACTAATGACCTAACTTTAAGGTCAAATCATAAGCAATTCCTTTATATAGCTGTTAAGCCTCCTAAACACACACACAAAAAAAAAAATATTATATTATCTTGCAACTTGTCAATAAACTACAGTGAACATGACCCTTAGCCTATATAACGTTCTGAACTGATCATCCCTAAAATCCTCTAGAGCACCACATCCTTACTGCTTACCTTGCTCTGGGTGATTGAACCTAAACACGTGATTTTTGCCAAGAATGACACGAGAGCCTGTTTTCAAAACGGTGGGTTCCACTACCTCACGACCGTTGACATATGACATCGCTTTAGGGCAAGGGTGTATCAACACAACACCTTCATTGTTCTGTTGAAAAACAAAATAAAGTCTGTAATTACTAATTGTCAATTCCCTTAATATAGAGTAAATAAATATCAAGGCCAAAAGCTAATACAAGTAAAATAATAATATTCATTATTAGAGCTTTCAAAATCACTATGAAACAATACTAAAAAATCAACAAGCATTAACAATGAAATATGATTTACCTCAAACTGACAGTGTTCTGGCATTATGTGAGCACCATAGAGCTGTATATCCTGCGGAATGTTTGATTCAGCAGAACCAACTTTGGTGAAGCCATCCTTAATGTAGTACAGTAAGCACTCTGACATTGATGGATCTTCATTCAGATTCACCAAGTGAGGAGTCTGGGGATATAATGAAAAGTGAAAAGTGATGATATCAAATAGTACTGTAATTGGACTGCAATCTGTATAAACATACAAACGCTATTCATCTATACTTGTTATCACCATTAATATAAATATCCAATCATTATAGGGTTCTACCTAAATCAGCAATCTAAATGTGTAATCATCTTGAACATAAATAAGGAAATAAAAGAGAGAGAGAGAAAAAAAAAAGCCTCCCTTATCCATATTCTTGGCAGTAATTCATAAACTAAAACTTGACTTGCCTTCTTTGGAGAGAAGATGCCAACAGTATTTCCATCTTCCTTTAGTGCCACACCCATTTCAGCAAATACAGCCTCTCTTTGAAGACGTATGCTTTCTGTACGTTTCAGTTTCTCTTCCCATGTTTCATTCAGTTCTGAAATAATGATGTCATGTAAGTATGCTATATTAAAAGAAAAAAAAAAGGCTTATTAGGTAACCAAGCATTGCCAATACATTTTACAAATGATATCTATAAAATGAAACTTTATATAAATAACATTCTTTGAATAAATTTTGCACAAAATAGAAAATTATCAATGATATACTAAAACATTTCTTTGTTATATTGCTGGTATAAAAAATAAATGAGATATTTCATTACACTGACTGATAGCTTGCTATTTTATGAGCTAATTTTTCTTCTTTTATCTATTTTTTTCATTATGCAGGAACTGCACTAAAAAAAAAAACTACAAGACTATAGAGAAGACAAAGCATTTCTCATACCAGTTATCAATGAACAAGACCAAACACTATGATAAGAGTATAAAAAGTCACGGAGAGAGAAAAAGCAATGCCAACCTGCAATAAGCTTCTCATTGGCCTGCAACTGGTCCACAGCCATATCAGCAACAGTAGACCCGGGTGATGTGATCTGGGGAGTTTCCTTGCCATTGTTGCTATTCATGACCTTGGTAATCTCTTGGCCTGAAAATAAAATTAAGGTTAGTGCAGATCTTTATTCTAATACAGTCCCATGGCAAAGTGCATCTTGGGAAAAGCAATACTGCCTAATAAATAAAAAAGAAAGAAAAAAAGAAGTGGAAGAAAAATATCCATGACCTATTGGACTCTTAGCAAACCTATATAATAAAAGATTCCCTATGCCACCTGCAGATTATGAAGAGCAGTCATTTCTCTCAGCTTCTTGTTCCTGAGATCTATGGTATATTTCAACAGCTGTATCATTTTTTTTCTTCATTTCTTTGACCCTTGCACATATCATGGATTCTCCCTGAATTCTTTATCAGGTATCCTTCCTGAATTCTACCTACACTGGTATAGAGTGTCTAATATGACATAAGAAAACCTATCACTGTTTACAATAAACATCTCATAAAATTCTAAGAGTTTGTTATTGTCTAGACATCTAAATCTGTAGGTACTATATACACAACCTACTGCTGCTTCTAAACAAATGCAACATCAAAACTTGGAAAGACTTCAAGCTAAGAAAAAAGTATACAGTGTATGTCTTCTTCTTAAAAATTCTGTTGTCTTCACTTTTTCTAAAACGCAATATTTGATTTAATATAAAAACTTACTGCAAAATGCCTCTGGAACTAGAAGTAACTACATAATAGGCAAATCTTGCCTCTATCACACAAACATAAAAGGTGAATGTTAGACACATCTCAGACTACTCGACTATATAAAAATGAGCACTCATAATGTATTGCTGAATATTTTACCCTATCTTCTGATACCTAATATTTATGTTGAAAAACACTAAGTAAAAATCACTAACAGATTTTGTACTATTAGTATAAATATGAATTTCATTTTCCTAGGGCACATTTTGCAGTTAAGGAATTTTATAATAGTCTTAAGCTGAACATCAAAGACATTTTTCATTCTATAATTGTAAGACCTAATGCCAGGCTACATAAAAATATATGTCCTATATATGATCATTATATCAATTATAAAATTAGACAAATCTCTATGAGAACTTTAGTAAATGACAATAGACTTTGGAGGAAAAAACAAACAAAAACATTAGCATATTCTGTACCTTTGTAATCATACTGCATTAGTTACTATTATATATGCATACAAAATCATTACTCATTCATATTTTCTCCCACTGAATAATTAAGCAAAAGCATCTTACAAGCAGAAGACAAGACTGCAAACAGGTAAATAAACACCAAATTCAAGAACAGGAAATATTTGATAACTTCACATACTGATAAGAATGACAAGCCTGAGAATCTAGCATAATTCATGAACTTAAAAACTAAAAACCATATGTACCTGAACACATACAAAAATGATAGCCACAATTCACAATGCAATTTTAGATCACAAGAGCAAATCTGTGGATTAAGTTATTTGGGACCAACCACACCCATGGTACTGTTGTTCCTTTAAAAAAGAAATTATGCCAATAAAGAAAACAGCAGTGCCAGATGCTTCTGACAACAAGTTTACAAGCATTCATAATCCAATCATTACTGACCCTGAGTTAGCTAAACCAAATGGAAGCCCTTCATTTCTATCATTGATATTATTACAATTCAATATCTTAACAACTGAATGGGGGGGAGGGTTAATGATCAAGATTAGGGTAATATTTTTATTGCAGTCCTGGCAAATAATCCATTATAGCAACTTCTTTGCATCAGGTCTAAGAGAGCAACATTTGTATTGCATATTAGAACACGTGAAAAGTATCACCTTAAAGAACGCAGCAATGCATCATGATGTGAGCATGTTTCTTTTTAAACATGTACCAGGAACCCTTAAGTGTAAGCACTCTGGATGAAGCAGCCAAGTTGCTATGGATATCAGAGACCAGGATTCATATACTTTTATGACAAAAAAGCTGAAAACTCATGAAATTATCAAATTATATCTAAAATATGCATAGTAAGACAGGTTATATGAAAGTTTGGGGAAGCAAATAAGAATTTTAATTTTTAAAGGACTAATTATCACTGCTGACATCTGAGAAAAAAAATGCAAAACTTCAACTTGGCTACAGCAACCCTAATGCGTGCAAAAGGGACATGGCATGGCTACGGCACCAATTACAAAAGCACACCACTCAAAAAATTTGGCTCAGCATCACATTCACAAAGTTCCTCAGCATAACAAAAGATTTTTTTGTTTTTGTAATATCCTGAAATAATACAAAGTCAATAATAATAATAACAATAACAATATGTTACTGCATGATGCATGTGTAATTGTGTAGCATTAAACAGTCATCTGCCACTTGTCAGCAGACAGAACAGAGGCAAACAAGCCGTGCACTGTGCTGATTTACTCTCTGCTGAGCACCTGATTTCTATCTTCACAATCGTATATGAATCAGGGTATCATACTGTAAACTGCCAGCAGAAAAATGCTCACTGGTGCACCTTAAGCCACAATATCAGATTCCTGTGACAAGAGTACAAATCTACATAAAAGCTGGCATAGACCACAAAGTGCACCACCCAGTCAATTCTCTTTCTAATTCGTTTCTTAATTTCAGATTTTTTGGATCGGATATCTCACATTAAAATTAGGTCAATGTCATTTCTTTTAAGGATATAGTTTTGTATAACCTGAGAGATCATTACAATAATAATTTTTGTCTGCACAGTTTATTTTTTTCTTCTCTCTCAAACTGAATCAAATATTTTCGTTGCAAGTCCATGGTAGAGGATTGCATGTCATCTGACCCTGGCCGAATTATAGTGCACCTTGGGCAAAACAGTCACGAGCAAATGCAAGGACGCCCCAAAAAGGAAGTGGTATATATATATACATATATATATATCAAAGTAAAGAAAGGAAAATAAAACAAGAGGGAACTTAAAAACAAAAGAAAAATAAGAACCTAAAGAAACAAAAATGAAAGGAAAGGAAAACAGCAAACTGGCTTGAGCAAGGGGAGATCTCAGAGGCGTGGGCATGACTCGGGGTGTGTGGTGGGTGGGCAGGTTACTTACATGGCCCCAAGTCAGCGGGGCGGTTTTCATTGTTGTAGATGACCTTTTCACCCTCCGTGCCCGCTGTTGTGGCATTAGGGAGAGAATGGCACCCTCATTAGCCCAGCCCCTCCAGCAGCAATGTTGAAAGTACTCTCTGGTGCTTATCTAACTGACCCGCAAATGGTAGTAGGTATATATGGTAGCAATAATGGTGCCCATACAATACTTCAACAGCTGAACTGTGCACTGTCTCTATCTGGTCTGATACATTTTTCTTTTCACTATAGCAGGAATTGTTATAAACAGCCGAGCGGAGGGGATAAAATAAATGAAATATGACATGGTAAATTTTCTTAATGCACTCAGAGTGTGTTTTGCCATTGTACAGGGAGGGTTGATTATCCTACATTCTCTTTATGCTACAAGCTCTTTAGGGCTAGGAAGGAACTCTTTAACCAGCGGCAAATTATGGCAACTATAATGCTTGGTCTAGGGATTCAACCACACAAGTGGCCTGTTAAGATACACTTGATAACCCTTACAAACAGGAAAAAATTTTGGTTGTTGAAGAAGACAAGGACGAAAGTAATAAAAGAAGGACCAAAGAGAAGAAACGTCTCACCTTCCTGCACCTCGATGCCTTCTTGTTTCAGCAGCTCACGGAGACGCTGAATCTCCTCCTTCAACTCCCTAATTAGCTTGGCATTGGCATCTTCATTGACAACAGCATTGCAACGAATGGCCTTTGCACGATCTGCATACCTAAAAGGATATATCCAAAACTACAATAAACTGTATACTCACAAAAAAGAAAATAAAGTTAACACAAAAATAAACTGTTATAAGAATCTAATGAGATCCAAACACTCATCAAATTACATACCTTAGTGTTGAGAGGGTTTCATCATAATTGATGTCAGCTGGGGATATTGCAGCCACCATAGCTGTTTTGCTGTTGCCTCCTAGGTTCTCTCGCAGCAGCCATGTTAGCACAGAGTCACGGTAAGGAATAAATTCTGCTTTCCTCTTCTTGTTGGGTTTTGAAGTCTGTGGAAAAAGGCTCCTTTTAGTTCCTAAAACAGTACCAAGTCATTTTCAAGAACCATAAAAAGTAGCAGCACACTTTATTCACTCACACTATGAGCCACAGGGCTTTGCTACAATCAAAATAAAAGAAATCATGAGAAATATGTTAACATATAAGTTCAGAAAAGGTTTCTTAAATCCTCCTACTTAGGACACGTACCTTACCGACCTTTTCATGTCAAACAGTTATGAAAGAAAAATCAAAATCAGAAATCCATAATTGGAGCTCTCCGAAAACAAACAGAAAAAAAACAATAATTGGAAAACTACTTATTGTATCATTATATTCACTTTTTTGAGCCGGTTCACACCACAGCCCACACCAGTGATACTTACGACTTCTGCAAGTGCTGAGATAACTTTTCCGAGTGTTGTCAGGGATTTGTTGATGTTGGCTCCCTCTTTGAGGCGTGTCCCCTTGGCTCCAGTGGAATCTGCACGCTCGGAACCAGCCAGATCTACTAGGGAAATCTGAAAGTGCATTGCATAGTATGAACTTTGCGATGATTAAGGTTGCGGATATACATGTCACACCAAAGTAAAAAGGTATACCTTAAGATTGTGCACAGCAAACTTGGAAGTTAAAATAAGCTCTCGACTTACATTTTTACCTGCATACTACGCCTTCATGTTGGCAAACACTTAGCAGTAATGAGCAGTCCATCATGAAAGCAAGATGGAGGTTTTATACCATACCTTAGAAACACGTTCTGTTGTGAGTTTGGTTGTGCTGTCATTGCGTCGCTGTGTTAAGACCATGGTGAATACAGCATGGGAGCGAGAAGATGTCTCATTCATGTTTGTGGCAGCCACGGTCCTGAAAGAGTGTGGTGAAGTCAGTTCACAGATACTTCTAATTAGGTTCTTATTTGTTGTTTGCACAAACAAGGAAATTCTCTTTCCAAGCAACAAATAATTTAATATCCAACAAGCAGGTAAACACAAGAAAATTTTGCTCTCATTGGTATATGAGATGTTAAAGATATCATAATAAGTCTATAGTTCAGTGGAAACTTTTATCCAAAACTACTCATCAACCATATACCAAATCTAGTAATCATTCCCTGTACTTTGCTACCTTTGTTACCAATACTGAATAATTAACCAAATAAAATAATCTGACTTCATATACTGTGATCATAACATACTTTATACTAATTGTAATAATAAAGTCTGGATCCATGCAATTATCTGGAAACACAAAGCAGATACATTATACTTTAACAAACACTTGGATCATCATCAAATTAATTCCATATATCAAGGATTTACAAATTGGATAATATAACAAAAGATACTTTGCAGTCCACAAATGGAGTGCTATTATGCAAAACTTTCCCTACAGTTAATAGTAGAAACATTTTAATAGCGTAAAACAATGCTGTTG